>NW_027465831.1:0-235692 GCF_049634645.1 Pelodiscus sinensis
GTGATCTGGTGCGCGACGGCCTGCATGAACTCGGGGGGCAGGCTGGGCAGGGGCACGTGGGCAGCGCCGCCTAAGGGGCAGGGCATGGACGGGTTAACCGCCCCCCCCGGCCCTGTCAGCGCCCCTGCGCCCGCCCCCCGGCCCCCCTCACTCCCGCCCCCCTGGCCCCCCTCACTCCCACCCCCCTGGCCCCCTCACTCCCACCCCGCAGCCCCTGCCCCCCAGCCCTGCTGGCCCCCCTCACTCCCGCCCCCGCCCCCCCCTCACTCCCACCCCCCTGTCCCCCTCACTCCCACCCCCCCAGCCCCTGCCCCCCCCGGCCCCCCTCACTCCCGCCCCCGCCCTCCCGGCCCTGCCAGCCCCCCCTCACTCCCGCCCCCCGCCCTCCTGGCCCCCCTCACTCCCACCCCACAGCCCCTGCCCCCCAGCCCTGCCGGCCCCCCTCACTCCCGCCCCCGCCCTCCCAGCCCTGCCAGCCCCCCTCACTCCCGCCCCCGCCTCCTGGCCCCCCTCACTCCCACCCCACAGCACCTGCCCTGCCAGCCCCACTCACTCCCACCCCCGCAGCTCCCGCCCCCCGGCCTCCCTCACTCCTGCCCCCAGCCCCTGCCCCCCCAGTACCCCTCACTCCCACCCCCCCCAGCCCCGCCGGCCCCCCTCACTCCCACCCCCCATACCCCTGTCCCACCAGCCCCGCCAGCCCCTCACTCCCACCCCCCAGCCCCTGTCCCCACAGCCCCGCCAGCCCCCCTCACTCCCCGCCCACAGCCCTAGGCCACGATGCTGGGCTCATCTTACCCATGCCCGGGCCATGCCCGGCTGGCCCAGCAGTGCCGGTGGGAACGGGGCCCCCAGAGCCACCTCCTGGCGCCTGGGAGCCGGAGTCTAACATGAGAAACAGACGGTTAACAGGGCTCTTGCCCGGGGCGGGGTGGCCCACGCCCCCCCCCCCCCCCCACTCCCGCCCCCCACTCACCCTGGATGTTCATGTGCATCATGACCACGGGCTCCACCGTCTGGTGGGAGATGCGGATGACCCGGGGGTGGCTGGCCGGGGCACTCGGGGGCTGCGTGGGGGCTGCCCCGGGGGACGACTGGCCCTCTGGGCTCCGGCCGGCCTCCCCGGGGCTGGGGGCTCCTGCCGGCGCCGGGGGCGAGGCCTGGCCGGGGGCAGGGCCCTCGGCGCTGGGCTGGGCAGAGCGGGCGCCGTTCCCCGTCATGGTCACCGTGGTGCCGACGTTGATCTGCCGACAGGCGAGAAGGGAGGGGCCCGTCACCACCGTGGGGGCCCCTCCCGGAGTATCCCTCCCGACGCCCGGGTCCTCCCCCCCCCCCGGCACGTCCTCCCGACGCCCGGGTCCTCCCCCCCCCCCCGGCACGTCCTCCCGACGCCCGGGTCCTCCCCCCCCCCCGGCACGTCCTCCCGACGCCCGGGTCCTCCCCCCCCCCGGCACGTCCTCCCGACGCCCGGGTCCTCCCCCCCCCCGGCACGTCCTCCCGACGCCCGGGTCCTCCCCCCCCCGGCACGTCCTCCCGACGCCCGGGTCCTCCCCCCCCGGCACGTCCTCCCCGACGCCCGGGTCCTCCCCCCCCCCCCCCGCCGCACGTCCTCCCGACGCCCGGGTCCTCCCCCCCCCCCGGCACGTCCTCCCGACGCCCGGGTCCTCCCCCCCCCGGCACGTCCTCCCGACGCCCGGGTCCTCCCCCCCCCCGGCACGTCCTCCCGACACCCGGGTCCTCCCCCCCCCCCCGGCACGTCCTCCCGACGCCCGGGTCCTCCCCCCCCCGGCACGTCCTCCCGACGCCCGGGTCCTCCCCCCCCCCCGGCACGTCCTCCCGACACCCGGGTCCTGCCCCCCCCCCCCGGCACGTCCTCCCGACGCCCGGGTCCTCCCCCCCCCCCCGGCACGTCCTCCCGACGCCCGGGTCCTCCCCCCCCCCGGCACGTCCTCCCGACGCCCGGGTCCTGCCCCCCCCCCCCCGGCACGTCCTCCCGACGCCCGGGTCCTCCCCCCCCCCCCCGGCACGTCCTCCCCGACGCCCGGGTCCCTCCCCCCCCGGCACGTCCTCCCAACGCCCGGGTCCTCCCCCCCCGGCACGTCCTCCCGACGCCCGGGTCCTCCCCCCCCCCCGGCACGTCCTCCCGACGCCCGGGTCCTCCCCCCCCCCCGGCACGTCCTCCCGACGCCCGGGTCCTCCCCCCCCCCCGGCACGTCCTCCCGACGCCCGGGTCCTCCCCCCCCCCGGCACGTCCTCCCGACGCCCGGGTCCTCCCCCCCCCCCCGGCACGTCCTCACCCCGACCACCCCCGGCGTCCCCCTCCCCCCCCCCCCCGGCACGTCCTCCCGACGCCCGGGTCCTCCCCCCCCCGGCACGTCCTCACCGACGCCCGGGTCCTCCCCCCCCCCCCCGGCACGTCCTCCCGACGCCCGGGTCCTCCCCCCCCCGGCACGTCCTCCCGACGCCCGGGTCCTCCCCCCCCCGGCACGTCCTCCCGACGCCCGGGTCCTCCCCCCCCGCACGTCCTCCCGACGCCCGGGTCCTCCCCCCCCCCGGCACGTCCTCCCGACGCCCGGGTCCTCCCCCCCCCGGCACGTCCTCCCGACGCCCGGGTCCTCCCCCCCCCGGCACGTCCTCCCGACGCCCGGGTCCTCCCCCCCCGGCACGTCCCTCCCGACGCCCGGGTCCTCCCCCCCCCGGCACGTCCTCCCGACGCCCGGGTCCTCCCCCCCCGGCACGTCCTCCCGACGCCCGGGTCCTCCCCCCCCCGGCACGTCCTCCCGACACCCGGGTCCTCCCCCCCCCGGCACGTCCTCCTCCCGCCCGGGTCCTCCCCCCCCCAGCACGTCCTCCTCCCGCCCGGGTCCTTCCCCCCCCAGAGTATCCCTCCTGACGCCCGGGTCCTCCCCCCCCAGCACGTCCTCCCGACGCCCAGGTCCCCCCCCCCCCCGGAGTATCCCTCCTGACGCCCGGGTCCTCCCCATCATCCGGACACCTGGGCCCTCCCCCCCTCCCCGCGCTCACCTGTATGGGAATGGCGGCCTGCTGCAGGACCATGGGGGCAGCATAGTGGGACATGGGCCGGACCACGTGGAGGTGGCGGGGGGCGTTGCTGGACAGGTTGCAGCGCAGGTCGGACAGGGCCACGAAGGTGTTGCCCAGCAGACGCAGGGACTCCCCCACCAGGTTGATGATGCGTTGGTCCTCCTCGCGCCCCTCCGTCTGCCAGCACAGGGGGGCAGGGTCAGCTCCCACCGTGCCCCCTCTGTCCGTGGTACAGCCTGGCTCTTCCCCCCCCATCAGTGGTATGGCCCGACTCTCCTTTCCCCCTCCCACCTGCAGTTCCATCCAACTCCACCCCCCTTACCACCTTGCTCATGGTATCACCCATCTCTGAGCCAAAACAAGCCCTGCCTCCTTTCATGGTATGACCCAGGGACTCACACCCCCTACTTCCAAAAATGAACTGCTCCAGTTCCAGCCAATCCAATACTCCGCAGCAGGAGCGGGAACCTATTAAAACAGACCTATGGGCAGGGGCAATTGGACTGTGCCATCTTTGCCAGCAGGGAAGGGGAGCAAAATTTGGACTATCCCATTCTCACTGAAGGGAAGGGGGGGGGGGGAATGTTCAGAACATCCCATTCTTGGGGCAGGGGGTGAAATTAGACCATCCCAATCTCACAAGGTTGGGAGACATTCAGAATATGTCATTCTTTTTTGGGAGGGGGTTTGATTGGACCATCCTAATCTCACAGGATGGGGCGGGGGAGGGGGGAAATCAAGAACATTCCATTCTGAGGGGCGGGGAGAATGGGACCATCCCAATCTGCCAAGGCAAGAGGGGTGGGGAGAGATGTTCAGAATGTCCCATTCTCAGGGGGAGGGGGGATGTGGGCCATCCCATTCTCACAGCGGGGGGGGGTGTCACTAGCCCGTACGTTGTTGTTGTAGTCAGCGGCGCTGGCCGTGGCCAGGATGTCCTGGTATCGCTGCAGGAAGGGCTGCAGCTGCTCCTCCACCCGGCGCAGTTCCAGCAGCACGTCCACGTACTCGCCCGGCGCCGGGTGGCTGCGGGGAGACCGGAGAGACGGCTCAGTGGGCGCCGGGGCCCCCAGCCCACCCCGCCCACTCAGCCCTGTGCTTACTTGGGGGCCCCTTCGGCGGCAGGGGCTGGCTCCGGCCCGGGCTGGGGGGTTTCCTCGCCGGGGGCAGCCGTGGGCTCCGAATCAGCTGCCTCCATCGGCTCCCGCTGGCCGGGGCTGGTGGAGGGCAGTGGCTCATCAGGGGCCGGAGGAGCGTTCTCTGGGGCGGGCTGGGGCTGCCCGCTGGCACGACCCTAGGGAGACACACATGGGGGCTCAGGGCTGGGGCTCCCTGAACCTCCCCCCCAACCCTCCGCAGCAGCCACAGCGCTCACCTCCAGCCGGCCCAGGATGCCCTGCATGTCCCGGAGCATGTGCTGCGCCATCACCAGCCGGACGCGGGGTTCACTCTGCAACGACAGGGCAGGGGCTGGGTCAGCACCAGGCACAGGAGCAGGTAGTAACCCCCGCAGCCGGGGCCCCCGCCTCCCACACCCAGACCAGGACCACGGGTCCCGCCAGACCTGGGTCCAGAGCCCCCCGAGGCCCATGCAGACTGGAACCCCCAGTCCCCCCCTCAAGGCCAAGTCAAGCCTGGACCCAGAGCCCCACCCACCCCAAGGCCCAGCAACACTGGACCCAGCATTTCCCGCCTATGACAAGGCCCAGCCAGACCGGACCCAGCGACCCCCCTACCCCCAAGGCCCAGCCAGACCAGACCCAGCGACACCCCTACCCCCAAGGCCCAGCCAGACCGGACCCAGCGACCCCCCTACCCCCAAGGTCCAGCCAGACCAGACCCAGCGACACCCCTACCCCCAAGGCCCAGCCAGACCGGACCCAGTGCCCCCACCCCATGGCTCAGCCAGACCAGACCCAGCGACCCCCCTACCCCCAAGGCCCAGCCAGACCAGACCCCGTGCCCCCACCCCATGGCTCAGCCAGACCAGACCCAGCGACCCCCCTACCCCCAAGGCCCAGCCAGACCAGACCCAGCGACCCCCCTGTCCCAAGGCCCAGCCAGACCAGACCCTGTGCCCCCCCTGTCCCAAGGCCCAGCCAGACCAGACCCAGCGACCCCCCTGTCCCAAGGCCCAGCCAGACCAGACCCTGTGCCCCCCCCCGTCCCATGGCTCAGCCAGACCAGACCCAGCGACCCCCCTACCCCCAAGGCCCAGCCAGACCAGACCCCGTGCCCCCCCATCCCAAGGCCCAGCCAAACCAGACCCAGCGACCCCCCTACCCCCAAGGCCCAGCCAGACCAGACCCCGTGCCCCCCCATCCCAAGGCCCAGCCAGACCAGACCCAGCGACCCCCCTACCCCCAAGGCCCAGCCAGACCAGACCCAGCGACCCCCCTACCCCAAGGCCCAGCCAGACCAGACCCCGTGCCCCCCCATCCCAAGGCCCAGCCAGACCAGACCCCGTGTCCCCCCCATCCCAAGGCCCAGCCAGACCAGACCCAGTGCCCCCATCCCAAGGTCCAGCCAGACCAGACCCCGTGCCCCCCCCATCCCAAGGCCCAGCCAAACCAGACCCCGTGCCCCCCCCATCCCAAGGCCCAGCAGACCAGACCCCGTGTCCCCCCCATCCCAAGGCCCAGCCAAACCAGACCCAGCGACCCCCCTACCCCAAGGCCCAGCCAGACCAGACCCCGTGCCCCCCCATCCCAAGGCCCAGCCAGACCAGACCCAGCGACCCCCCTACCCCCAAGGCCCAGCCAGACCAGACCCAGCGACCCCCCTACCCCCAAGGCCCAGCCAGACCAGACCCCGTGCCCCCCCATCCCAAGGCCCAGCCAGACCAGACCCCGTGTCCCCCCCATCCCAAGCCCAGCCAGACCAGACCCAGTGCCCCCATCCCAAGGTCCAGCCAGACCAGACCCCGTGCCCCCCCGCATCCCAAGGCCCAGCCAAACCAGACCCCGTGCCCCCCCCATCCCAAGGCCCAGCCAGACCAGACCCCGTGTCCCCCCCATCCCAAGGCCCAGCCAGACCAGACCCCGTGCCCCCCCATCCCAAGGCCCAGCCAGACCAGACCCCGTGCCCCCCCCATCCCAAGGCCCAGCCAGACCAGACCCCGTGCCCCCCCCATCCCAAGGCCCAGCCAGACCAGACCCCGTGTCCCCCCCATCCCAAGGCCCAGCCAGACCAGACCCCGTGCCCCCCCCATCCCAAGGCCCAGCCAGACCAGACCCCGTGCCCCCCCCATCCCAAGGCTCAGCCAGACCAGACCCCGTGCCCCCCCCATCCCAAGGCTCAGCCAGACCAGACCCCGTGCCCCCCCCCATCCCAAGGCTCAGCCAGACCAGACCCCGTGCCCCCCCCATCCCAAGGCCCAGCCAGACCAGACCCCGTGCCCCCCCCCATCCCAAGGCCCAGCCAGACCAGACCCCGTGCCCCCCCCCATCCCAAGGCCCAGCCAGACCAGACCCCGTGCCCCCCCCCATCCCAAGGCCCAGCCAGACCAGACCCCGTGCCCCCCCCCATCCCAAGGCCCAGCCAGACCAGACCCCGTGTCCCCCCCATCCCAAGGCCCAGCCAGACCAGACCCCGTGCCCCCCCCATCCCAAGGCCCAGCCAGACCAGACCCCGTGCCCCCCCCATCCCAAGGCCCAGCCAGACCAGACCCCGTGTCCCCCCCATCCCAAGGCCCAGCCAGACCAGACCCCGTGTCCCCCCCATCCCAAGGCCCAGCCAGACCAGACCCCGTGTCCCCCCCATCCCAAGGCTCAGCCAGACCAGACCCCGTGTCCCCCCCATCCCAAGGCTCAGCCAGACCAGACCCCGTGCCCCCCCATCCCAAGGCTCAGCCAGACCAGACCCCGTGTCCCCCCATCCCAAGGCTCAGCCAGACCAGACCCCGTGCCCCCCCCATCCCAAGGCTCAGCCAGACCAGACCCCGTGTCCCCCCATCCCAAGGCTCAGCCAGACCAGACCCCGTGCCCCCCCCATCCCAAGGCCCAGCCAGACCAGACCCCGTGTCCCCCCCCATCCCAAGGCCCAGCCAGACCAGACCCCGTGCCCCCCCCATCCCAAGGCCCAGCCAGACCAGACCCCGTGCCCCCCCCATCCCAAGGCCCAGCCAAACCAGACCCCGTGCCCCCCCCATCCCAAGGCCCAGCCAAACCAGACACCGTGTCCCCCCCATCCAAGGCCCAGCCAGACCAGACCCCGTGCCCCCCCCATCCCAAGGCCCAGCCAGACCAGACCCCGTGTCCCCCCCATCCCAAGGCCCAGCCAGACCAGACCCCGTGCCCCCCCATCCCAAGGCCCAGCCAGACCAGACCCCGTGCCCCCCCATCCCAAGGCTCAGCCAGACCAGACCCCGTGCCCCCCCCATCCCAAGGCTCAGCCAGACCAGACCCCGTGCCCCCCCCCATCCCAAGGCCCAGCCAGACCAGACCCCGTGCCCCCCCCCATCCCAAGGCCCAGCCAGACCAGACCCAGCGACCCCCCTACCCCCAAGGCCCAGCCAGACCAGACCCCGTGCCCCCCCCATCCCAAGGCCCAGCCAGACCAGACCCCGTGTCCCCCCCATCCCAAGGCCCAGCCAGACCAGACCCAGTGCCCCCATCCCAAGGTCCAGCCAGACCAGACCCCGTGCCCCCCCCATCCCAAGGCCCAGCCAAACCAGACCCCGTGCCCCCCCCATCCCAAGGCCCAGCCAAACCAGACCCCGTGCCCCCCCCCATCCCAAGGCCCAGCCAGACCAGACCCCGTGTCCCCCCCATCCCAAGGCCCAGCCAGACCAGACCCCGTGCCCCCCCCATCCCAAGGCCCAGCCAGACCAGACCCCGTGCCCCCCCCATCCAAGGCCCAGCCAGACCAGACCCCGTGCCCCCCCCATCCCAAGGCCCAGCCAGACCAGACCCCGTGCCCCCCCCATCCCAAGGCCCAGCCAGACCAGACCCCGTGCCCCCCCCATCCCAAGGCCCAGCCAGACCAGACCCCGTGTCCCCCCCATCCCAAGGCCCAGCCAGACCAGACCCCGTGTCCCCCCCATCCCAAGGCCCAGCCAGACCAGACCCCGTGCCCCCCCATCCCAAGGCTCAGCCAGACCAGACCCCGTGCCCCCCCCCATCCCAAGGCTCAGCCAGACCAGACCCGTGCCCCCCCCCATCCCAAGGCTCAGCCAGACCAGACCCCGTGCCCCCCCCATCCCAAGGCCCAGCCAGACCAGACCCCGTGCCCCCCCCCCCATCCCAAGGCCCAGCCAGACCAGACCCCGTGCCCCCCCCCATCCCAAGGCCCAGCCAGACCAGACCCCGTGCCCCCCCCCATCCCAAGGCCCAGCCAGACCAGACCCCGTGCCCCCCCCCATCCCAAGGCCCAGCCAGACCAGACCCCGTGCCCCCCCCATCCCAAGGCCCAGCCAGACCAGACCCCGTGCCCCCCCCATCCCAAGGCCCAGCCAGACCAGACCCCGTGTCCCCCCCATCCCAAGGCCCAGCCAGACCAGACCCCGTGTCCCCCCCATCCCAAGGCCCAGCCAGACCAGACCCCGTGTCCCCCCCATCCCAAGGCTCAGCCAGACCAGACCCCGTGCCCCCCCATCCCAAGGCTCAGCCAGACCAGACCCCGTGTCCCCCCATCCCAAGGCTCAGCCAGACCAGACCCCGTGTCCCCCCATCCCAAGGCTCAGCCAGACCAGACCCCGTGCCCCCCCATCCCAAGGCTCAGCCAGACCAGACCCCGTGCCCCCCCCATCCCAAGGCTCAGCCAGACCAGACCCCGTGCCCCCCCCATCCCAAGGCCCAGCCAGACCAGACCCCGTGTCCCCCCCATCCCAAGGCCAGCCAGACCAGACCCCGTGCCCCCCCCATCCCAAGGCCCAGCCAGACCAGACCCCGTGCCCCCCCCCATCCCAAGGCCCAGCCAGACCAGACCCCGTGCCCCCCCCATCCCAAGGCCCAGCCAAACCAGACCCCGTGTCCCCCCCATCCCAAGGCCCAGCCAGACCAGACCCCGTGTCCCCCCCATCCCAAGGCCCAGCCAGACCAGACCCCGTGTCCCCCCCATCCCAAGGCCCAGCCAGACCAGACCCCGTGCCCCCCCATCCCAAGGCCCAGCCAGACCAGACCCCGTGCCCCCCCATCCCAAGGCCCAGCCAGACCAGACCCCGTGCCCCCCATCCCAAGGCTCAGCCAGACCAGACCCCGTGCCCCCCCCATCCCAAGGCTCAGCCAGACCAGACCCCGTGCCCCCCCCCATCCCAAGGCCCAGCCAGACCAGACCCCGTGCCCCCCCCCATCCCAAGGCCCAGCCAGACCAGACCCCGTGCCCCCCCCCCATCCCAAGGCCCAGCCAGACCAGACCCCGTGCCCCCCCCATCCCAAGGCCCAGCCAGACCAGACCCCGTGCCCCCCCCCATCCCAAGGCCCAGCCAGACCAGACCCCGTGCCCCCCCCCATCCCAAGGCCCAGCCAGACCAGACCCCGTGCCCCCCCCATCCCAAGGCCCAGCCAGACCAGACCCCGTGCCCCCCCCATCCCAAGGCCCAGCCAGACCAGACCCCGTGTCCCCCCCATCCCAAGGCCCAGCCAGACCAGACCCCGTGTCCCCCCCATCCCAGGCCCAGCCAGACCAGACCCCGTGTCCCCCCCATCCCAAGGCTCAGCCAGACCAGACCCCGTGTCCCCCCCATCCCAAGGCTCAGCCAGACCAGACCCCGTGCCCCCCCCATCCCAAGGCTCAGCCAGACCAGACCCCGTGTCCCCCCCATCCCAAGGCCCAGCCAGACCAGACCCCGTGCCCCCCCATCCCAAGGCCCAGCCAGACCAGACCCCGTGTCCCCCCCATCCCAAGGCCCAGCCAGACCAGACCCCGTGTCCCCCCCCATCCCAAGGCCCAGCCAGACCAGACCCCGTGCCCCCCCCATCCCAAGGCCCAGCCAGACCAGACCCCGTGCCCCCCCCATCCCAAGGCCCAGCCAGACCAGACCCCGTGCCCCCCCCATCCCAAGGCCCAGCCAGACCAGACCCCGTGTCCCCCCCATCCCAAGGCCCAGCCAGACCAGACCCCGTGCCCCCCCCATCCCAAGGCCCAGCCAGACCAGACCCCGTGCCCCCCCCATCCCAAGGCCCAGCCAGACCAGACCCCGTGCCCCCCCCATCCCAAGGCCCAGCCAGACCAGACCCCGTGTCCCCCCCATCCCAAGGCCCAGCCAGACCAGACCCCGTGTCCCCCCCCATCCCAAGGCCCAGCCAGACCAGACCCCGTGTCCCCCCCATCCCAAGGCCCAGCCAGACCAGACCCCGTGTCCCCCCCATCCCAAGGCCCAGCCAGACCAGACCCCGTGTCCCCCCCATCCCAAGGCCCAGCCAGACCAGACCCCGTGTCCCCCCCATCCCAAGGCCCAGCCAGACCAGACCCCGTGTCCCCCCCCATCCCAAGGCCCAGCCAGACCAGACCCCGTGTCCCCCCCATCCCAAGGCCCAGCCAGACCAGACCCCGTGTCCCCCCCATCCCAAGGCCCAGCCAGACCAGACCCCGTGTCCCCCCCATCCCAAGGCCCAGCCAGACCAGACCCCGTGTCCCCCCCATCCCAAGGCCCAGCCAGACCAGACCCCGTGTCCCCCCCATCCCAAGGCCCAGCCAGACCAGACCCCGTGTCCCCCCCATCCCAAGGCCCAGCCAGACCAGACCCCGTGTCCCCCCCATCCCAAGACCCAGCCAGACCAGACCCAGTGCCCCCCCCATCCCAAGACCCAGCCAGACCAGACCCCGTGCCCCCCCCATCCCAAGACCCAGCCAGACCAGACCCCGTGTCCCCCCATCCCAAGGCCCAGCCAGACCAGACCCAGTGCCCCCCCCATCCCAAGGCTCAGCCAGACCAGACCCCGTGCCCCCCCCATCCCAAGGCCCAGCCAGACCAGACCCCGTGCCCCCCCCATCCCAAGCCCAGCCAGACCAGACCCCGTGCCCCCCCCATCCCAAGGCCCAGCCAGACCAGACCCAGTGCCCCCCCCATCCCAAGGCCCAGCCAGACCAGACCCCGTGTCCCCCCCCATCCCAAGGCCCAGCCAGACCAGACCCCGTGTCCCCCCCATCCCAAGGCCCAGCCAGACCAGACCCCGTGTCCCCCCCATCCCAAGGCTCAGCCAGACCAGACCCCGTGCCCCCCCCATCCCAAGGCCCAGCCAGACCAGACCAACCCGTGTCCCCCCCCATCCCAAGGCCCAGCCAGACCAGACCCAGTGCCCCCCCCCATCCCAAGGCCCAGCCAGACCAGACCCCGTGTCCCCCCCCATCCCAAGGCCCAGCCAGACCAGACCCCGTGTCCCCCCCCATCCCAAGGTCCAGCCAGACCAGACCCCGTGTCCCCCCCATCCCAAGGTCCAGCCAGACCAGACCCCGTGCCCCCCCCATCCCAAGGCCCAGCCAGACCAGACCCCGTGTCCCCCCCATCCCAAGACCCAGCCAGACCAGACCCCGTGCCCCCCCCCATCCCAAGACCCAGCCAGACCAGACCCCGTGCCCCCCCCATCCCAAGGCCCAGCCAGACCAGACCCCGTGCCCCCCCCCATCCCAAGGCCCAGCCAGACCAGACCCCGTGCCCCCCCCATCCCAAGGCCCAGCCAGACCAGACCCCGTGCCCCCCCCATCCCAAGGCCCAGCCAGACCAGACCCCGTGTCCCCCCCATCCCAAGGCCCAGCCAGACCAGACCCCGTGTCCCCCCCATCCCAAGGCCCAGCCAGACCAGACCCCGTGTCCCCCCCATCCCATTGCCCAGCCAGACCAGACCCCGTGCCCCCCCCATCCCAAGGCCCAGCCAGACCAGACCCCGTGCCCCCCCCCATCCCAAGGCCCAGCCAGACCAGACCCCGTGCCCCCCCCCATCCCAAGGCCCAGCCAGACCAGACCCCGTGCCCCCCCCATCCCAAGGCCCAGCCAGACCAGACCCCGTGCCCCCCCCATCCCAAGGCCCAGCCAGACCAGACCCCGTGCCCCCCCCATCCCACGGCTCAGCCAGACCAGACCCCGTGTCCCCCCCATCCCAAGGCCCAGCCAGACCAGACCCCGTGTCCCCCCCCATCCCAAGGCTCAGCCAGACCAGACCCCGTGTCCCCCCCCATCCCAAGGCCCAGCCAGACCAGACCCCGTGTCCCCCCCATCCCAAGGCCCAGCCAGACCAGACCCCGTGTCCCCCCATCCCAAGGCCCAGCCAGACCAGACCCCGTGTCCCCCCCATCCCAAGGTCCAGCCAGACCAGACCCCGTGTCCCCCCCATCCCAAGGCCCAGCCAGACCAGACCCCGTGTCCCCCCATCCCAAGGCCCAGCCAGACCAGACCCCGTGCCCCCCCCATCCCAAGGCCCAGCCAGACCAGACCCCGTGTCCCCCCCATCCCAAGGCCCAGCCAGACCAGACCCCGTGTCCCCCCCATCCCAAGGCCCAGCCAGACCAGACCCCGTGTCCCCCCATCCCAAGGCTCAGCCAGACCAGACCCCGTGCCCCCCCCATCCCAAGGCCCAGCCAGACCAGACCCCGTGTCCCCCCCATCCCAAGGCCCAGCCAGACCAGACCCCGTGTCCCCCATCCCAAGGCTCAGCCAGACCAGACCCCGTGTCCCCCCATCCCAAGGCCCAGCCAGACCAGACCCAGTGCCCCCCCCATCCCAAGGCTCAGCCAGACCAGACCCCGTGCCCCCCCCATCCCAAGGCCCAGCCAGACCAGACCCCGTGCCCCCCCCATCCCAAGACCCAGCCAGACCAGACCCCGTGTCCCCCCCATCCCAAGGCCCAGCCAGACCAGACCCAGTGCCCCCCCCATCCCAAGGCCCAGCCAGACCAGACCCCGTGTCCCCCCCATCCCAAGGCCCAGACAGACCAGACCCCGTGCCCCCCCATCCCAAGGCCCAGCCAGACCAGACCCCGTGCCCCCCCCATCCCAAGGCCCAGCCAGACCAGACCCGTGCCCCCCCCATCCCAAGGCCCAGCCAGACCAGACCCCGTGCCCCCCCCCATCCCAAGGCTCAGCCAGACCAGACCCCGTGTCCCCCCCATCCCAAGGCTCAGCCAGACCAGACCCCGTGCCCCCCCCATCCCAAGGCCCAGCCAGACCAGACCCCGTGCCCCCCCATCCCAAGGCCCAGCCAGACCAGACCCCGTGCCCCCCCCATCCCAAGGCCCAGCCAGACCAGACCCCGTGTCCCCCCCATCCCAAGGCCCAGCCAGACCAGACCCCGTCCCCCCCCATCCCAAGGCCCAGCCAGACCAGACCCTGTGCCCCCCCCCATCCCAAGGCCCAGCCAGACAGGACTTAGTAGCTTGCAGATTAGCTCCCATGGGCCCATCCAACGGGGACCTCTGGTTCCAGAGCCCCAGACCCATTCAGCCTGGCACCCGTCTGCCCCTCCGGCCAGACCACCCCCTGGGCCAGCCTGGAATCCCCACCTGCCAGCTCAGCCCCCATCCTAGGGAGAGGACCCAAGACTGTCCAGCCAAGTCGACCCCGGATTGCTGCCTTCTCCAGCCCTGTCTCCAGCCCCCTCTCCCCCCTGCGGCCCTGACCGTCCCCCCCCCCACCCCCGGTACCTGCACAGGTGCCTGTTCCATATTAATATGAACATCCACAGAGGATCCGTCCATCTTAGGGGGAGGGGTGGGACAGGAGCGGAGGAGGGAGGGGGGAGAAAAATCAAAGGGGGAACCAACGAGAAGGAAAGGGGAGGGGGAGACAGGAGAGAGAGAAAAAATAAATAAAAATAGAAAAAGGGGGGAGGGGCCAGACACTCAGCACGAGGGGGAGGCGGGAAGAGATTGGCAGCTGCATTACAGCTCCGTGGAGCCCCCCCCACCCACCGGGAGGGACCCCAGGAGTCCTGGCTCCCCCGCCGCCCCCCGCTCTAACCACTAGCCCCCACTGCTCTTCCCGAGGCAGGGAGAGAGCCCTCCGGGCTGAGCCGCCGGGCCCACTCCCTGCCGCACCGCGCCCCACCAGCAGGCAGCATCACTTGGGAAGGCGGCTGAGGCTCCATGATGCTGACTGGCAAATTGAAGGTCCCGACCATGACGTAGCTGTTGGCGTTCCGGTCGTGGACGGTGGCTCCGGCTCCCCGCCCCCCCATGCCATTGTGTGGGGCCGAGGCCGAGCCGGAGGCCGAGGGACCCCCCGAGGGCGACTGCGTCTGGGGAGGGGCACGTTCCACCAGGTGGATCACCTTGCCCCCAACATCTGGGGAGACAGACACACAATGTCCTGAAACCAAATCCTCTGGGTTCCACCCCGTAAGCAGCTGCCCCACACTCCTGCCCCGCAGCCCCTGCCAGCCCAGCCCTGCCCCCCAGCCCTTCACTCCCACCCCACAGCCCCCGCACTCACTATATTCTTTCAGCTTCTTGTCATCCTGCAGGACTCGGCCCTGGTAGATGAGACGCTGCTTCTCCGCTGGGATATTCACGGGATATTCACCGAGCCCGCGATGTGCTCCTTGAACTCCTTCACCGTCATCTGCCAGGGGCAGGGCAGAGAGCCAGCGTTACCCCAGCCACCGGCAGGGCCCTGCCGACCCGCCCACGGGGATGAACAGAAGAGCAGCCAGGCCAGGCCAACGGTCCATCCAGCCTGGGGTCCTGGCCGCCCACAGTGGCCCAGATGCAGATACGGGACACAGGGATCGGCGGCTCATTCTGGCCAGCACCGTAACCGCACCGGGCCGGCGCGACCGGCCGCTCGCCTCAGCTCAGACGCCGGGGTCGCCGCGCCGAGAGGCAGCCCCTTCAGGGGGGGACCCCGTCCCCCAGGGGTCAGAGGAGGCTGGGGCGGGCGCAGGGACCGGCTTCCCGGGGGCCCTGCGCCGAGGGCGGAGATGCGGCCGCCCGGCCCTCACCTCCGCCTCCACGGAGAAAGTCCTGGTCTGAGAGTCCAGCGTTTTCACCAGCACCTCCAGGCTCTCCGCCTCCGCCATGGCGCCTGTCGCGGGAGAGGAGGTCACGCGCCCGGTTCCCCCCCCCCACGCCGGCTACGCCCCCCCCCCCCAGCGCCTCCCCAGGGTTACCCCTTGCTCTCTACCCTCCTCCTCCTTCCCCCCTCTCGCCCCTGCCCCTCCCCCGCCCCCCTCCTTATGCCTCTGCCCCTCCCCCATAACCACCCCCCTTCCCACCCCCGCCCCTCCCCCTCCCCTCATTGCCCCCTCCCCCTCCCCTCCTTACCCCCGCCCCTCCCCTTCCCCTTCCCACCCCCGCCCCTCCCCCTCCCCTCATTGCCCCTTCCCCTTCCCACCCCCGCCCCTCCCCCTCCCCTCATTGCCCCCTCCCCTCCTTACCCCCGCCCCTCCCCCTCCCCTCATTGCCCCCTCCCCCTCCCCTTCCCACCCCCGCCCCTCCCCCTCCCCTCATTGCCCCCTCCCCCTCCCCTTCCCACCCCCGCCCCTCCCCTCATTGCCCCCTCCCCCTCCCCTCCCCACCCCTGCCCCTCCCCTCATTGCCCCCTCCCCCTCCCCTTCCCACCCCCGCCCCTCCCCTCATTGCCCCCTCCCCCTCCCCTTCCCACCCCCGCCCCTCCCCTCATTGCCCCCTCCCCCTCCCCTTCCCACCCCCGCCCCTCCCCTCATTGCCCCCTCCCCCTCCCCTTCCCACCCCCGCCCCTCCCCTCATTGCCCCCTCCCCCTCCCCACCCCTCCCCCTCCCCTCATTGCCCCCTCCCCTCCTTACCCCCGCCCCTCCCCCTCCCCTCATTGCCCCTTCCCCTTCCCACCCCCGCCCCTCCCCCTCCCCTCATTGCCCCCTCCCCTCCCCTTCCCACCCCCGCCCCTCCCCTCATTGCCCCCTCCCCCTCCCCTTCCCACCCCCGCCCCTCCCCTCATTGCCCCCTCCCCCTCCCCACCCCTCCCCCTCCCCTCATTGCCCCCTCCCCTCCTTACCCCCGCCCCTCCCCCTCCCCTCATTGCCCCTTCCCCTTCCCACCCCCGCCCCTCCCCCTCCCCTCATTGCCCCCCGCCCCTCCCCCATAACCCCCCCCCGCTCACCGCGCTGCTCCAGGGGGCGCCGGGCCGCGAGAGGGGGAGGGGCTCTGAGCGCAAGTAGCCCCGCCCCCGGCCGCTCGCGCGCTCACTTCCGGTCAAGCGGCGCGTCACTTCCCGGGGCCAGTTCCGGGCACCCGCCGCCCGGCAGGGGGGCGCTACTTCCGGTCCCTCCGGGACGGGGTGGCGAGACCACTTCCGGTGCCCGGTGCCCGCGGGGGGGGGAGGGGGGAGACGCTTCCGGTGCCCGGCGGGGAGCGAAGCGGCCGCGCGCGACCCGGCGCCGGAGCCTCCTCTTCGCGACTCGCCTCTCCGCCCGACTGCGCATGCGCCGGGCCCCGGGGTCCATCGCCGCGCCCGGCCGCCTGCGGGGCTGTCCACGGCGGTGCCTGACTCGCGGCGCGGCCCCGCCCTTCGCCCGGCCCCGCCCGCCCTGCCCCTCGCCCGGCCCCGCGCCGCCCCCGAGCGCCGAGATTTTTATTCAGGCGCCGCGCGGGGCTACTCGGAGGGGTCCTCGCCAGGCGCACCAGGCCTTGCGCCGCCATCTTCCTGCCGGGCGAGCCCCTTACGGCAGCGGAAGTGAGGGCAGCGCGGCGGCCATCTTGGAAGCTGGCGTGGAATCCTAGACTCCTCCAAAGGGACCGCCAGCGGTTCCAACCTGTGGAACTCCTTGCGGGAGGAGGGTAGCACTAGACCAGGGTTTAAAAGAGAGCCAGATACATTCATGGCACTGTTATTAGCCAGGATGGGTGAGGAATGGTGCCCCCGGCCTCTGTTTGTGGGGTGGAGATGGAAGGCAGGGGAGAGTTTGCTGGATCATAACCTGTTCGTTTCACTCCCTCCGGGGCACCTGGCACTGGCCACTGTGGGCAGACAGGACACTGGGCTGGATGCACCTTTGTTCCGACCCAGCCTGGCCGTTCTTACGTTCATCGAGTCCAGTCCCCGCCTAGCGCATGTTCTCCAGACCTTTCCTCCTTCTTCTTGCTCTTCTCTGGACCCTCCCCATTTCTCCACATCTGTCCGGCAATGGGGCACCCAGAACTGGACGCAATCGTCCGACTGAGGCCTGAGCAGCGCAGAGCGGAAGGATGATGTCTCGCGTCTGGCTCACCACACGCCTCTTCGTGCAGCCCAGAGTCACGGTGGCTTGTTTCAACAGCATCCCGCTGTTGACTCGTGTTTAGCTTGCGGTCCACTAGATCCCTTTCTGCAGGGCTCCTTCCTAGGCAATCGCTTCCCATTCTGTGTGTGTGACACGGATTGTTCCTTCCTAAGTGGAGCACTTTGCATTTGGCCTTATTCAGCTTCATCCTGTTCACCTCCGACCATTTCTCCAATTTGTCCAGGTTATTTTGAATTCTGACCCGTCCTCCAAAGCACTCGCCACCCCTCCCAGCTTGGGATCAGCTGCAAATTTAATAAGCATCCTCTCTATGCCGATATCTAAATCGTGGATGAAGATATTGAACAGAGCCGGTCCCAAAACAGACCCTGCGGAACCCCACTTGTTCTACCTTTCCAGCAGGATTGTGAACCATTAATAACGACTCTCTGGGAACGGTTATCCAGCCAGTTTTGTGTAACCCACACACCTAGGCTACATCTAGAGTGGCATGATTTTCCACAAATGCTTTTAACGGAAAAGTTTTCCATTAAAAGCATTTGCGGAAAAGAGCATCTAGATTGGCAGGACACTTTTCTGCAAAAGCACTTCTTGCGAAAAAGCATCAGTGCCAATCTAGACGCGCTTTTCTACAAAAAAGCCCCGATTGCCATTTTCGTGATCCGGGCTTTTTTGCGGAAAACAAATCTGAGGTGTCTACACTGGCCCTTGTGCACAAAAGCTTTGCGTAAAAGGACTTTTGCCCAAATGGGAGCAGCATCGTATTTCCGCAAGAAGCACTGATTTTACAATGAAAAAAGTGAACCCATTATTAAACTGACCAATCAGATTTCGTACAGAAGGTGGGGTGAGGGAGAGGAAAGGAGGGAATAGCTATTTGAGTCAATGAATGGCTAATCAGGGGTGATAAATGGGGAAGCTATCTTTGTAATGGGTACGGCCTTTAGCATCTTTGTTAAGGCCCATTCGTAAAGTGTCAAATTTAAGCATTTAAAGTCTAGGTATGCCACCCCCACCGCTTCTCCCTTCTCCACAAGACTCGTTATCCTATCAAAGAAAGCCGTCAGATTGGTTTGACATGATTTATTCTTTACAAATCCCTGCCGGCTGGTCCCTAGCACCTTATCTTCTAAGTGTTTACAGATGATTTCCTTAATTACTTGTTCCATTATCGTTCCTGGCACAGAAGTGAAACTGACTGGTCTGTGGTTTCCTGGGTTGTTTTTATTGCTCTTTTTATAGATAGGCCCTAGATTTGCCCTTTTCCAGTCTTCTGGAATCTCTCCTGTCTCCCCTGATTTTCCAAAGATGGCAGCTAGAGGCTCAGACACCTCCTCTGTCAGCTCCTTGAAAAGTGATGACGTGAATTCCCCCGTCCGACATGTCTGTTGAGGGCAACGCTCCAAGGCGCGGAAGCCCGCGTGGTGGCCATATTGGTTACGGGCACCCACTGGTTACCAGGACTACCTTGCCGCCATATTTATGAAGGGCGAATTTTCTCCCCGCCTCATTTTGGCGGCCATTTTGTCCCGTATCCTCAATAGGCATATTCCCCCGGCCGCCATCTGTGCTGTGGGCAATGAGTGTGGTGGGGAGTGCCATGTTATTGTAGGGTCTCCCGAAGCCACTAGGCACACTCGCTCCTGGGTGTGTTATTGTGGGGCCTCGCCAAAACACTCCTGGTCCCAGTTGTGTTCATGTTAGTGTAGGGCCGCCAAAAAAATAATGAAACTGCCTAGCACTGGTTTTATTATTATTGTAGGGTCTCCCCAAAATACTAGCGATCCCAGGTATGTGTATGTGATTGCAGGGTGTCCAAAAAAACAGAAATCGTGCCTAGCTCTAGTTATGTTATTGTAGGGTCTCCCCAAAATACTAGCGATCCCAGGTATGTGTATGTGATTGCAGGGTGTCCAAAAAAACAGAAATTGTGCCTAGCTCTAGTTATGTTATTGTAGGGTCTCCCCAAAATACTAGCGATCCCAGGTATGTGTATGTGATTGCAGGGTGTCTGAAAAACCAGAAATTGTGCCTAGCTCTGGTTGTTATTGTAGGGTCTCCCCAAAATACTAATAGTCCCTTGTATGTGTTATTTCAGGGTGTCCGAAAAACCAGAAATTGTGCCTAGCTCCGGATATGTTATTATAGCATCTCCCCAAAATACTAGTGGTCCCAGGTATGTATATGTTATTGCAGGGTGTAAAAAAACCAGAACTTCTGCCTAGCTCTAATTATGTTATTGTAGGGTCTCCCCAAAATACTAATAGTCCCTCGTATGTGTATGTTATTGTAGGGTGTCTAAAAAAACCCAGAAATTGTGCCTAGCTCTGGTTATGTTATTGTAGGGTCTCCCCAAAATACTAGTGGTCTCAGGTATGTATATGTTATTGCAGGGTGTCCAAAACCCAGAACTTGTGCCTAGCTCTGGTTCTGTTATTGTAGGGTCTCCCCAAAACACTAGTGGGCCCAGTTGTGTTTCTGTCATTGCCGGGCCCCCCAGAAAACAGCGAGGCGGCCTGGCGCTCGGTGGGCTGCCCTGTTGACCACAGAGATGGTCCCGCCCCCGCTCAGCGGTCCTAGGGCGACGCCCACTCGCGCTAGACTCTGGACTCCGGCAAGTTAACGATTAACGGGGGGCGAAGGTGAGCCGGCCGGAGGGACGAGGGACAGACGGCGGGAACCTGGCCCCTACCTACCATGCTCCAGCGCACCTGGTCCTACCTGCTGTACCTCTACGGGGCCCTGATCGGCGCCCTGACCCCCTGCACCCCCCCTGCCCCACTGCCAGCTAGCGACCAGGTAGCCGGGCCCAGGATCGGGGGGGTCCCCAAGGGCGGGGGCCGGGGGCTCACGGGAAGGGTGGGGCTTGGCATGAGCCCCCCCGGAGATGGGCGTAGGGATGCCAGGGGGCACAGAAGGGGATGAGGTCCCCCTGCCTGGAATTGGGTGTCTGTGGGTGGGGGGCACGGAGGGGGGTGAGGCAGGAGTATGCGCGGGGGGGGGGGGTCTCTGCAGCGCCCTGACCCCCCGCAGTTCCCCCGGCAGTACCTGGGCACCTGGCACTTCATCGCCGCAGCCGCCTCCGCCCCCAGGGACCTGGAGACCTTCGCCGGCATCGACAGCTCCGTCTTCCACATGGGGCGGGGCCCCCAGCCCCAGCGCCTGCAGCTCCGCGCCGCCCTCCGCCTGTGAGTAGGGCCCAGCCCCGGGGCCACCCACCGGACCGGACTCACGCGCAGGCTCCAGGGCTCCGGCCCCCGCAGGGTCAGGAAGGAATCGCCCACGGGGACGGTTTTCCTCCCTCCCGGGGGTGGCCCTGGCCGGACGTGGGGCAGGGAAGGGGCCGGCATCCCAAAGGGGGGTCCCCAAAACGGTCCCCAGCCCCGCCCTCTGCAGCCGTGGGGCTCTGGGTGCGGCTCTCCCAGTTCTGGGACGCTGCCCCTTCCCCACAGCCCCCCCCGCCCAGCTCCCCAGGGGGCCTCCAGCTGAACCCCCCATCTCCCCACCGCAGGAAGTCCGGGCGCTGCATGCCCCGATCATGGATTTACCTGCTTCACCAGGGGAGCACATGCCTGGCCACGGAAGGTGAGTCCTGCCCCTCACTCCCGCCCCACAGCCCCTCGTCCCTGCCCCCCAGCCCTGCCAGTGCCCCTCACTCCCGCCCCACAGCCCCTGCCCTGCCAGTGCCCCTCACTCCCACCCCACAGCCCCAGCCCTGCCGGTGCCCCTCACTCCTGCCCCACAGCCCCTGCCGGCACCCTTCACTCCCGCCCCACAGCCCCACCCCCCAGCCCTGCCGGTGCCCCTCACTGCTGCCCCACAGCCCCACCCCTCAGCCCTGCCGGTGCCCCTCACTCCTACCCGCCCCCCAGCCGTCAGTGCCCCTCACTCCTACACCCTAGCCCTGCGCCCAGCCTTGTCAGTGCCCTTCACTCCCACCCCCCAGCCTCTGCCCCCCAGCCCTGCCAGTGCCCCTCACTCTGGCCCCCCAGCCCCCAGCTGTCTCTCCCGTCGCAGGCCGACCGGGGATGAGGACCGAGCTGTTCTCCAGCAAGTGCCCAGACACCATCATCGTCCAGGAGAGCGACAGGGACTATCGGAGGCTCCTGCTGTACTGTGAGTGGCTCCCGGACGCCTGGGCTCTCGGCCGGCGCTGGGAGGGGAGCGGTGCCCAGTGGTTAGAGCAGGGGGGTGGGAGCCGGGACTCCTGGGCTCTCGGCTGGCAATGGGAGGGGAGCGGTGCCCAGTGGTTAGAGCAGGGACTGGGAGCCGGGACTCCTGGGCTCTCGGCCGGTGCTGGGAGGGGAGCGGGGCCCAGTGGTTAGAGCAGGGGGGTGGGAGCCCGGACTCCTGGGCTCTCGGCCGGCACTGGGAGGGGAGCGGTGCCCAGTGGTTAGAGCCGAGGGGTGGGAGCCGGGACTCCTGGGCTCTCAGCCGGCGCTGGCAGGGGAGCGGTGCCCAGTGGTTAGAGCAGGGGCTGGGAGCCCGGAACCCCGGTTCTCTGCGGGCTCTGAGGTGTCTCCACCCCCCCCCAGCGCGCACCCCTCACCTGGCTGACGACTGCATCGAGGATTTCAGGGACCAAGCCTACTGCCTGGACATGGAGGAATTTCTGCTTGTCCCCCGCAGCCGAGGTAGTGTGGGGAGCTGGGGCTCCCCCTGTAGCTTTGGGGGCAGGGTTGGGGGGGCAGATTTGGGGGACAGGGCTGAGGGAGGTTTGGGGGGAGAGGCGGTGGGGAGGGTGGTTGGGGGCAGGTTGGGGGACGGGGCAGTGGGGGGGCGTTAGGGCAGGTGTTGGAGACGGGCCGATCTGGGGTCCTGGCAGAGGCCTGGGAGGTAGGATATTGGTGGGGATCCTGGAGGCACGACCCCGCCCCCAAAACTCTTCCCCCTCTAACCCGCTGCCTCTTCTGCCCCCCAGACACCTGCCAGCTGCAAGACTGACCCCGCCAGGTGAGCCGACCCCCGAACGTCACCCCTGGGAACCAAGTGCACCAGGTCTCCCCCCCCCCCCCGATTTTCCTCCTGCCCTCGCCAGCCTGGACAACCTTTGGAGCCCAATCTCCCAGCTCCCAGCAGGAGGGGCTAAAGATGGGGGGCAGATCTCAGGGGTCTCCCCGCCCCCAGCACAAGGGGGGTTCCCGGGACCGGGGTTCCCATCAGACGCTGAAACTGACGCTGTTTGGCAGCTCAGCCGGTTTCTCCATCTCAGGCCTTTCTCTGTGTCTTTCCCTGCCCCCCCAGCTCCCGCGACGCCCCCTGGAAACAGCCCCCCGAAGACGGGCTGGGCGGCTTGTTTGCCTGGAAGAAGAAACCCCATTTCCACTGAGCCTGTCAAATAAATCTCAGCCCCTCCCCCCCGGAACCTGTCCCCCCGTGCACGGACTTGTGGGGAGCCCACCGCTGGGCTGGTAGGGGCTGGGGGCCAGGAGTGAGGGGCACCGGCAGGGCTGGGGGGCAGGGGCTGCAGGGGAGAGTGAGGGGCACCAGCAGCGTTGGGGGGCAGGGTCAGATCCTTACTGAAAGAAAATCTTTCCCCTGTGACACTGGGAAATTTGCGTCTCCCTTTGGGCCTCAGTTTCCCCGTGGTGAAATGGGCCGGGCTTTGGGGAGCCCATGGACACCCCAGAGCAGGGTCTGGTGCGACAGGGACCCAGCCCCGGGGGGTGTCCGTCCACTCGGGCAGGCCCACAGACTCGGGGCCGCGTAAGAAATTCGTCCAGGCCGCCAGCCGGGCCGTGGTCCAAGGTTCTGTTTTATTTAAATACGAGGCAGGTTTAAAAGCCAGCGCCGGAGCCGGGCTCTGGAATCGGCGCCCGAGCGCTGGGCGGATGGATCCACAGGTTAAGGTCACAGGTCCCCGCACTGCGGCAGGGCGGAGCGAACCCCCAGGGGCACCCCGCCTCTTGCCCCCCCGGCGAATCCAGCCCCACAGACGGGATGGGGGGTGACGAGTCGGGACTGAGGGCAGGAGGGGGTACGCCACACCCGGTGGGTCAACTACAAGGACTTCTCAACTCGTCTCCTTTCAGGGCTGTTCTAGAGCCGCCATGTTCTAGATCGGGGGGATCCGGAGCGGGCCAGGAAGAGAGCAGGCGACCACTCCGGGGTGGGGTGGCGTGGGCCTGTCCTGAGGCGGGGGGAGTTTCGGGGGGCAGTTCTGAAATCCGGTGGAAGAGCAGGGACGCTGGAAACGCTCTTCTAGAGCGCACAGGAGATGGCCACTTGCCCGAGGCGGCTTCTAGGCCCTTTCTGGGCCGGGCCTGTTCTAGATTTTCACACGAGGGGAACGTGGCTCTGGATCGTGGCCTAGAGCACGGTCTAGATCGCGGGGGGGGGGGGACGCGGCGCCTCTAGATTGCAGCCGGATGAGAGCGGGTTCGGTCTAGACTGCAGAGCGAAGGGAGGGGCTGCTGGTGAGTCGTCCCGAGGGGCCAGAGAGCCCCCCCCAGGACAGGCGGCTCGCTCTGGATTGTTCTAGATTCCCCCCCCCGCCCCGGGGCTTTGTTCTAGAGCTTGTGTGGATGGCTGAAGGCAGAGGGGGAGACCGGGCGCCCGTTCCAGGCGAGAGCAGGGGGGGGTTCTAGACCTCGCCTCTCCGCGAGGTTCCCCCCTCCCACCCCCTTATTGCTATTCTCAGACCCCGCCCCCAGACTGGACGTTATTGCTGTGACCCCCCCCCCCCCGAAAACCCGGATCTGTCCCCAATCCAGGAGTCTCCCTCCCCGCCCCTCAGCTGAGCTAAAGCTTCCCCTGGGTTCTGACCCACTGGATCCCCCCCCCCCCCCCGTGGTCCCATTTCCCCTCCCTGCCCTGGGGCGGTTCCCATTGGTTCCTCCCCCTCTAGTGGTTCTGACCAGCCCCCCACTGCCTGAGGGGTGGAGTCCAAGGGGGCGGGGTTCGATCCTGGGGCCACCCCCTCCTGCTGGGAGGGGGTAGAGTCTCGTCTGTGGGGGCGGAGCTCAGTCCTGGGGCTGCCCCTTTGTGCTGGGCGGGTGGAGTCTCATCTGTGGGGGCGGGGCTCGGTCCTGGGACCGCCCCCCTCTTGCTGGAGGGGTGGAGTCTCGTCCATGTGGGCAGAGCTTGGTCCTGGAGCTGCCCTCTTGTGGGGGGAGGGGTCTCATCCATGTGGGCGGAGCTCTGTCCTGGGGCCGCCCCCCTCATGCTGGAGGGGTGGAGTCTTGTCCATGTGGGCGGAGCTGGTTCCTGGCCCGCAGCTGCTCAGTGGGCGGGGCGCTCACACCGTCCTGTCTGCCCCTGCCCCGCCGCCGGGGTCCGCCCCCCCCAGGTCGTCCCCGCTCGCCGCCGCGTCCTCCTCCTGCTCCTCCTCCTCGGCCGCGGCCTGGACGCTCACGCACAGCACCAGGGCCTGCAGGAAGCCGTAGAGGCAGGCGAAGTGCAGCAGGTACTGCTGGACCAGCCAGAGGGCCAGGTGCATGCCCGAGGCGGTGACCAGGAAGGCGGCCAGGCCGTGCAGCCAGACTTTGAGGGGCCCCCGGAAGCCCGCGATGTCCAGCAGCAGCCGGAAGGCCGGGGCGCAGGCGCAGAGCAGGGTCACCACGCAGAGGTCGAAGAGGTGCCGGGCGAAGTTGAAACAGATCTGGAAATGCTCCGGGTTATCGGCCGGCGGCGGGCGGGGGGACAGGTACGGGGGCACCCGGGAGACGCCGGAGAAGAAGCCCTCGCCCGCCGCGGGGCCCGGCTCGCCGGCGCGGCCCCATCCGATCAGCGCCAGGAGGCGCCGGGCGCCCCACCGCCGGGAGGTCGGGGGGCCCTCTGTCCCCTCGCCCTCCCGCCCCGCCCCGCGCCCCCACCCGCGGAGTTTGGTCAGCCAGGCCTTGGCTCTGTGGAGCGGCATGGGGCAAGAATCCGGAATAAACTCAGCGCGGGGGAGACGGGGAAAACGGGGGGAGACAGAGCCAGGCTTTGCGGGGCGACTCGCCGGCTCCCTGCGACTCCAACCGCGCTCCCAACAGTGCCGGCCTCCCCGAAATTCTCTCCGGGTAGTTCAGGGACCCAAACTGCCAGGAATTCCCTACGTGGCGATTTCAGTCCCCGCTGTCACCCCCAGATCCAAAGCTTTGTACTTGTCCTGCCCTCAGCCGTCTCCTTCACCCCGAAATACTGATCCCTCAGCCAGTCGGGCCACGCGTGGTCCTCTGCCGGCGTCAGAAACCCCGAAACGCCCCCGAGTTGGATCCACTGAAAATGGTGCAAATTCACCCCAAAATTCTGCTCTCCGGAAGCTGGCTCAATCCAGCCGGCTGGAAAAATACTGAATCATCTGTTTCTCCGGCGGCTTGACCTCGGATGCTTGACCCCGCGAAAGAGACAGCCGCTGGGTTGTTTCCGTCTCACGGCCTCGCGGGGCTGGGTCACCCCAATATCTATAGTCTCCCTGAAACAGACAAACCCTTGTTAGGATCCCAGGCTTAGTTCACCCCCAAAGGTGAGTCCTTCGTACTAGCCTGAGTCTCCTCCCAGCAAAATAAGGCACCTCCCCAATACTGCACCCCTGGAAACAGACACATCCTTATTAAGGGCCGATTGCAGCAGGGGGCGTGCGCCCCGAGATTTTTATCCCGATTCTGAACTGTGAAATTATCTTGCCCTTCACATTGTTCTGCTGGCTCTCAGGATCGCAGGAAGCCTCACCCCCTCCCGACACACCCTCGCCGGTTCGTTTCACCCCCACACTGGCACCCTCCCAAGCCCTGCCCCCCAAATCCAGCAATCCTCGTTGGTTGGTGTCACGCAGCTTCAGCCCCCCGACGTGGCCAAGTCCCTTTTAAGCGGGGCCCCTAACACGGCCCGTTTCGCCGTGCTGCTGGCAGCAGGCGCCCCAAAAACCAAACGCTCAGTGAGGCTGGTGGGGGGCCACCCTAAAAAACTCAAGCAGGCCCTGAAATACTTTATCCACCCATGTTGGTGGGGGGCGGGGGGGCAAAACACCAGGGGGCTAATGCTGCCAGGACACAGGGGGACAACAGAGATTTGCACCCCAAAACAATGCCACGAACTGCCAGCCAAGCCCCCCTGCTGGACACCCCCAAAACAGTGATCCCCGAAACCCCCCCCCGTTCATTCACACACACTATTGGGTGCACCCCAAAAAGCCCTGCCCCCCGCACCCCACCAAGCTGCTGAATGCCCCCCCAAACTTTCAGAGCTGGGGGAAGCAAGTGCCCCTCCCAAATCCCCCCCCAACCAGGCCCAGGTTAATCCCCCCCCCCCACTCCCCCCCACTTTTCACCTCTCTGACCTGGGGCTCGCGCTGCAGGGGGGTCCCCCGTCCGGCCCCCCAAGCACTCGGCGTGGGGGGAGGGAGGATCTGGGGGGCTGGGAGGCGCCGGAGCGTGGCAGCGGGGCAGGCTGCGAGCCCAGCCCTAGATGGGAAAAATCCCCGCAGCTGGGTCGGGTTTCAGGAAAGACGGGATTGGAGGCAGGGACCGCCCGGCCGGGGTGGGGCCTCTGGGGAGGGGGCGGGGCCCGGACGCCTGGGTCCTCTCCCTGCCTCGGGCCGGGCAGTGGGGGCTAGTGGTTAGAGCATGGGGGGCGGGGCGGGGAGCCAGCACGCCTGGGTTTTCTCGTAGCTCCGGGAGGGAAGCAGGGGCTAGTGGTTACAGCAGGGGAGCTGGGACTCCTGGTTTCCACCCCTGCCTCTGGAAGGGCAGTGGGGGCTAGTGGTTAGAGCATGGGGGGCGGGGCGGGGGGGGAAGCCAGCACGCCTGGGTTTTCTCGTAGCTCCGGGAGGGAAGCAGGGGCTAGTGGTTACAGCAGGGGAGCTGGGACTCCTGGTTTCCACCCCTGCCTCTGGAAGGGCAGTGGGGGCTAGTGGTTAGAGCTGGGGAGGCCGGGTGCCAGGATGCCTGGGTTTTCCCCTAGCTCCAGAAGGAGAGTGCGGGCTAGTGGTTAGAGCAGGCGGGCTGGCAGCCATTACGCCTGGCTTTCCACCCCTGCCTCTGGAAGGGCAGTGGGAACTAGTGGTTAGAGCAGGAAAGGCAGGGTGCCAGGACTCCTGGATTTCCCCCTGGCTCTGGAAGGGCAGTGCGGGCTAGTGGTTAGAGCAGGAAAGGCAGGGTGCCAGGACTCCTGGATTTCCCCCTGGCTCTGGAAGGGCAGTGCGGGCTAGTGGTTAGAGCAAGGGGGCTGGGAGCCAGGACTCCTGGGTTCTCTCCCAAGCTCTGGGACAGAGCCGACCCTACAATAACATCAGAACTGGGCTCAGCAACGAAGGAGTAAGAGCCATGCCAGGCCATGTGCCCACAACAAAGATGGCGTGGGCAGGCTGCCCCATTCAATGTGAGACAAGCGCCCTATTGACCGCATCCAACATGGCCACCGCGCTGGCTTCACCCCGTAAGAGTCGATAGATTGTTGGCCCTAAACAAAGATGGCGCCGAGAGGGCGGGCCTAGCCACTGCCCGACTCCAAGAGGGCTGCACACCTTGGCTTCGCGCATGTCATATTGGAACGGACGCCCTTAGCAAACATGGCGCCGAGGCTGTTCCATACGCATGCGTATCATGCGTATCAGGAGGACGCCCCATGCCCGGGGCCCTTCGGGATGAGAGAGGCGTCTAAAGAAGTGCCGGCTTGAACTGCCCCACACAGGGGCCCGATCATATCGTGGTCGGGAGGCGCAGAAGGACCCGACGGGCCGCTCCCCGGCAGCAGGGCCGCGCACCCGCCGTAAGGTCGCATCAGGCGTTTGTCAAGGACAGCCCCGTGGCCCACTACAAAGGAGAGCGGTGCATGCTGGGAGTCGGGGCACGCTGCCCCGACCTGCCCATAGAATCCCCGACTCCCAGGTCGGGCGGAGCCCCCTGCCTAAAGCCAATCCAGCCCCATCCTCCCAGCCAGGGCCCTGCCCAGCCGGGACTGACACGCCCCCTGGGGACAGGGACTCCCCCCTCCCCAGGGGCCCAGCCCCCGGCTTCCCACCCCTCTGGGGGAATCATTTGTAGCAATATCAACCTAGACCCCCCCCCCCCTGCAATTAGAGCCCATTGCTCTGGGCCAGACAGTTCCCCGGCGGACCCAGGGGAGCACCCGGGATTTTCACCTCCTGGCTGGGAAAAAAACTCAGAAAATACCGGCCGTTTGCGGTGTCTGTTATTTTCTCAATTTTTTCCCGGACAGGAGGTGAAATTGCCAGACTGGCCAGGTCCGTACCGGACCCCTGGCAGCCCTGCCCGACTCTGTTAGCCCCCTGAGTCCGCGTGTTCAAGATCTTGGCCTCGTGGTTTGGAGCAGAGCTGGGGGCGAGGGGATCTCTGCTGACTGCCCACCGTGTCTGAGACACCTCTGAACAGCCCCTTTCGTCCTGTCAGTCGTAGCAGGGGTGGCTCTTAGGAAGTCCTGGGGCTTCCCTCACTGGCAGGGGGTGACCAGGTGATTTTCCGTGGAAGGGGAGAGTGGGAAACAGAATTCCCACCCCAAGCGGAGTCTATAAAACCATGGGAAGTTAGCTGCCTCTTTCTTTCCCTGGCATGTCATTTCCAAGAGACAGCTGCGGGTGGCGGTCTTGTCACAGCCCAGCTCCTCGAGCCAAATCCTTAGGGAAAGCCTGGAATTACAACCCACACACATTCAATTCACATGCTAATGGACTCAATCCTGACTGAGGTTGGCAGGGACTCGACCACCGACGGCTCTAGAAGCTCTCTGGGCGGCATCCTTCCTACCCTAGCCATCTGTCTACTGACTTGGGTTTTTATCTGCTTGGGTTTAAGTGCCCATTCTCCAGATACTTATAGAAAACAGGAAGGGGGGTGGGAGACAGAGAGACAGAGCCCCATTCTCTTCCCCCTCCCCGCTTCCCTTCTATTCATTTCCAGTTTTCATGTCCCCTACTCAGAGCTCCCGTCATCTGAAGAAGTGGGCGGTGCCCACGAACGCTCTTGAGCCCATCTCCATGTTCTGTTAGTCTGTAAAGTGCTACCAGGCCATTGGTGGTTGGTTTTTTGGTAATAAGTGTTAGAACTAGCGCTGTGTGTGGGGGGAAGGGGGGGGGGTATTTAAGGCTGTGTCTAGACTGGCTAGTTTTTCCGGAAAATCAGCCGCTTTCCCAGAAAAACTTGCCAGCTGTCTACACTGGCCGCTTGAATTTCCACAAGAGCACTGACTTCCTACCGTAAGAAATCAGTGCTTCTTGCAGAAATACTGTGCTGCTCCCGTTCGGGCAAAAGTCCCCGAGCCAGGGTACATTGAGGGCGCGGCTGTCGCTCCACTGCTTCTTCTGGGTCTCTTACAAATCGTTCTGTGGTCTTCTCCCATCAGCTGTCACTTGTCTTCCTGTGAACGAGAACGGAAGGAAGAGCAGCCTCACCACATTTCTTCCTCGGATGACTCTGCCCCACCCCCACATACAGCCCCGACACTGGGCCTCAGAGAAGCAGGTGGCTGGTGCCTCTCCAGACCCTGCCCCACTGCAGTGCTGGGGGTCTCTGGGGAGGCGGGTGGGGGTCCTGGGCAAGGGAGGCCCCTGGGGGTTCATTGGCAGGTGGTTTCCCGGGGCTGGAGGGAGGGAAAGGGGCGGATGGGGGCAGATCCTGTCACCCCCCTGCCCCCAGCAGAAGCCGCCGTGGCCGCCATGTTGTTCACTGGACGCGGGGGGGCCTGGGCAGGGCTACCCCACTTCCTCCCAGCGCCATCTTAGAGTGTGTCTGCACCTGGTGAGAGGGGGCTGGGCAGGGGGGTGAGGAGGGAGCGTAGGGGAACTGCGGGGGGGGGGGGGCAGGAGCCCCCCAGTGCTCTGATGTATCTGGCTCCAGCCCTGCAGCCTGGTGGGAGGGGGGGGCACTGAGGGGACGCCCCCAACCTGCCCAGGGCCTGTTTGGCCCCCAGCCGAGTCCCTGCTTGCCAAGCGGTGGGGGAGTCTTCTGGGAGCTGGATGCCTGGGGTCTCTCCCTGGCGGGTGGTGCAGGCTAGTGGTGAGAGCCGGGGGGGGGGGGGCTGGGAGGGGGCTGGGTGGCTCATCTCATGATTTCTACCCACTTCCTCTGTCTTCCTCTGCAGCAGGAAGGACCATGGCGCTGGTGGCGCTGGGGGGCTACAACAGTGAGTAGGGGCGGGGCGGGGGGAGGAGAAAGGAAGGGGGATCCCGGCACCGCTGGCTCTGACCCCCCGTCTCTCTGCAGTGGCGGCCCCCCCGGGCCCTTCCTGTGTGATGCCGCTGCCGATGCCGCCCGCTGGGCAGAGGGGCAGAGCGGAGCGCAAGCGGCTCATGACGTCCCTGCAAGAGGCGCGGTCCCTGGAGGACTTCTTGGAGCGGGTCGGCCGGAGAGCACGTGAGAGCAGGGGGGGGGGGGGCAGGTGGAACAGGGAACTGGCCTTTGAGGCCTGGCCACTTTCCCAGCCCCACACCCCGCCAGACACTGTCACCCCCCCCCCCCCCCCCGCTGCGCCCATTGCCCGGCAGTGGAAGTGCGTCCCAGCAAACGGCTGCTCCCGCTTCCCTCCCCAGGCAGGCAGGGGCTGTGCTCACCGGGCCGCACCCCTGCCTGGTCCTTCTCCTGCGGCCTGGGACGTGTCCCCTGGGTCCCCCACCTGGATCCAGGCCCGTCTGTCCCTCTGCATCACGGGGCCCTTGGCAGCCCCCCCTTCCACCTCCCTTCCCCGAGGGCTGTAAGGCCCCAACTCCTGCCCCCGCCTGCTCCCGGACCCTGCGCTCAGTGCCGCTCAGTCCTTCCGGAAAGCGAGATCCCCGGGAAGGGCGGGGCGCAGTGATGGGCAGGGTCGCCAGGGGTCCGGTTTTCCACCAGACAGTCCGGTATTTGCATGTGCCATGTGGTATTGCCTGAATTCCCGGCAGGGCGCCTAGTGGGGGTAGGGGAGCGACTGGGGGGCGGGGCAGCGAACGGCGCCAGGAGCCCTGTGGTCGTGTGCAATAGCCGGGTGGGGCGGGGTGGGGACCGGGACTCTCAGCCACTCCCCCCCACCCAGCTTTTGCACAGGACCAGAGGCTCCCAGCACCAATCGTGCCCCCGCCCTCCCCCCCCCGGCTTCTACGAGCAACTCCAGGGAGCACCAGCCGGGGACACAGCCCCTTGGACTCTGGCTGCGGCCAGTGACTGCACCCGCCCCCCGCCAGCTCCGCTTCCCGCCCCCCCTTCCACTGGGCCCCCTCCTCCCGTCCAGCCCCACGACCCCTGACCCTCCCCAGCTCTGCTTCCCTTCCCCCCCTTCCTCCCGGCCAGCCCCGTGGCCCCTGGCCCTCCCACCCGTCAGCTCTTCTTCCCGCCCCACCCCCTCCCGGCCAGTCCCGCCCCATCCCAGTTGCTCCGTTACCCCCCTTCCGCTCCCCCCACCCATGATCAAGTGTGTCTGTTTTTTTGGGGGGGGGGTCTACCTGTCAACCTGAGGGACCAGGCCCGTGGCCCGGGCGGTGCAGGGGGTGACGCCGGCGGGTCGGGGGCAGCGCAGGAAGTGGGGGAAGGATGCAGGGTCCTGGCGCTGGCGGCTCTGACCCCCGTCTCCCTTCAGCGAAACGCAAGGCCGAGGCCTCCCTCTCTGACGGGCAGGGTGGATTGAGGCAGAACAAGTTGTCGCGCCAAGACCTCCGTGATGCACCGAAGAGGAACCGGCGCCTCCAGCAAGAGCAGTTCAGGCGGAGAAAAGGTGAGAGCAGGGCCGGGGTGCAGCTGGACCAGGGACACGGCCCTTTGGGGGTGGGCCGCCCCCTCTGTGCCCCCCCCGACGGAGGGTGTGGGGCGATGGCAGCTCTGCAAAACAGCGCCCACCTGCGGCTGCCTGGTGCCTCTCCCCCCACCCCTCCACCCTGCTGGTGCACTCCGTAAGTGGGGGGCCTGTGTGGAGAAGCCCCGGCCCCAGCGGTCCCAGGGTTTGGGCAGCCCGACGGCCCAGCAAACGGCTGCTCCCCCTTCCCTCCGCGGGCGGGGGGGGGTCTGTGCTCACCGGGCCCCAGCCCTGCCTGGTCCTTCTCCAGCCTGGGACGTGTCCCCTGGGCCCCCCGCCTGGATCCAGGCCTGTGGGGACACCCCAGAGTCTTCTGTGCCATGGGGCCCTTCTGCCCTTTCTGAAGACGGTGCCACGTTTGCCTGTTTCCAGTCAGCCGGGGTCTCTCCCGATCTCTCTCTTTCAAAGCTAACGGCCAAGGCTCCTCCATGACACTGGCCAGTCCCCAGCCCCCTCGGGTGCATTAAATCCGGCCCATGGATCTGTGTGTGTTTAGCTTTTCTAAACAGTCCCCACCCTGTTCTTCCCCCCAAGGGCTGCCCCCTCCCTCCCCTACTGCCTTGCCTAGCGCATTAGTCTGGGGGTGACCCTGTCCTCCCTCCTCCAGTGGGGCCCCCCCCGTGACCCCCTTTTCTTGCCAACGTGCCTGGAGAAACCTTCCTTGTCCCCCCCACACCCCTTGCCGGCTGCAATTCCCGTTGCGCTTCCCCCCCGACCACCCCCTCCGCATTCTCCACACAGGGATCTGCAGACGCACCCAGGACCAGCGCAGAGCGAACCGTCACCCCAACACCAGGCGTAAGCTCCTCAGCCAGAGTGGGGGTGAGTGCAGGGCCTGTGGGGGGGGGGGAGGCTGGGGCCTGTAACAGGGACCCTTCGGGGGGGGCACCAGATGTGGAGGGGGGGCTGCGTGCAGGGCTAGCAGACTCAAAGGGACTCTGGGTGGGCGTGCGGAGGGGGAGGGGGGTGTGAATGTGGGACCGGACCGAGGACCCCCCCCCCCCCGCCCCAGCAGCCTCCCCCAGGGCTGTAAGGCTCCATCTCCAGCACGTTCTCCCAGGGGTGACCCCCAACTGCCCCCCTTTCCCTGGGGGAGCCATTCCCAGGACAGGAACCCCTCTCTCACAGGAACCTCTCCTGGCCGCCTCTGCACAGAGGCCGAGCCGAGCGGAGGCCAGTCCGGCCCCTCAGGCTCTGTAAGGGGGGATCCGCCTGACCGCAGCCTGGAATTCAGCAGCGGGAATATACAGTAGTTAGTTCCCCCCCACCTGGGTCCGGGGCTCCAGCCCTGCTGGGCTCCTTGTCAGTTGGGACGGCCCCGCGCCGCTCCCCTAGGTCCCCCCCATCAGCACCCCAGCGGGCAAGTGCCGGTGACCCCCACTTCCCTGGGGCCCTCTTGGCCCCCATTTCAGATGCACCCGGGCTATGGGCACCTTGAACGGGTCCCGTCTGTGCCCCTCCCTCCGGCCAGGCCACCCTGCCCCTGCCCCTGCGCTGCATCCCCAGAGCTCAGCCCAGCGGGGAGGGGGGCAGCCTGGAGTCACTGGGGGGGGGGTTACCTGCAGGGGCCCCTCCCCCCTCCTCTGCTGCTGCCCCCCCAGGGCGTTTCCCTCTCACGCTGTGTCCCCCCCAGAGGGCCCGTGGCTGGAGGTGAGCGAGCGGCCGGCCCCAGGCGGATTCACCACCCTCGACTGCAAGGCCCGCGGCTTCTCCACGCCCGACATCGGCCTGGTGTGGCTGAGGGACGGGGAGCCGAGGCCGGAGGACACGCGCCAGGGAGCGGTGCTGCCCAGCACAGACGGGACCTTCGAGACCGTGGCCCACATCGACATCGACCCCAGCCCCGGAGACACATACACCTGCCGTGTGGAGCGCCCCAGCCTGCCGGGGGGTGTGCACGAGGACTGGAGTAAGGCGGCTCAGAGGGGCGGGGTGGCTGTGGGGGGAGGGGGAGTGTCCATGTAACGGGGGAAGGGTGGGGGTCTCCCTGCTCACTGGCCTGTTCCCGTTTCAGAGCCCAAGTCCAACGCACAGCCCAGTGTCCGTGTCGGTGTCGGTGTCCCGCTGATCGTCGGGGTCGGGCTGCTGGTCGCTGGAACCCTCCTCTAACTCAGTAAGTGCCGGGCGTCGGGCAGGCCGTGACGGGCCCATCCCCCTGGCGCCTGGGCTGGGAGACGGCGGCCGCTCTGCGCTGGCTGGGCCCCACCACACCCAGCGTCCGTGCCATGAGCTGCCCCGCTCTGCCACTGGGCCCAGGGGGACAAGGGGGCGGCTGGGCTTCAGGAGGGAGCCGGGGGGTGAGCTGGGTTTGTGCCGAGCCCTGGAGAGGCCGGTTTGGTCCCTGCCCTGGTGCTCGCTGCCTGTTCTCCAGCTGGGCTTGTGCCAACTCCCCGTCGCTGTCGGTCACTTTCTCGCACTAGTGCACAGCGTGCGAGGGGGGGGTGTCCTGCCCCGGGCCTGGCAGAAGCATTTGCACGTCCGTGCGGTTCAGCCGGGCGAGGGCCGAGTTCCCGTCCCAGGCGCTGACTTGCTGCTCCCGGCGCGATCCCTGCTCACTGGGGTTCAGCCCCCCCCCCCCCGACCCCAGCTTCAGGCTCTTTCCCCTCCCCCGCCGTGCCCGGTCGCAGGGCTCAGAGCGGGGAGCCGGGCCCAGCCCCACGGACAGGACCCCCAGGCAGGATGGCTGGACGGGCTTTGCTGTCTGCCCCACGGCACCTGGGCCTGCCCCTGGGTCCCTGCGCCCTGGGGATGGCGCTGAGCACGGCTCCCTTTGCACCCGGCCCCTGAAATGCTGCGGGGGGGGAGGTTCCCCAAACTCCCCTGCAGCTCCCCCCCCCAACATATTCTCATATTCCCTCCTACCCTACCCTCCCTATTCTCACAGCTCTTGGTCGGGGGCTGCTCAGGCCCCTCCCCCAGCCGGCCAGCTGAGCTCCCTGCCCTTGTGGGCCTCTGAGCCTCTGGGTGGGGCTCACTAAACAGCTGAGCGGCCGCGCAGCTTCCAGGGCCCTGAGCCGTCCCCTCCTCCCGGGATGGGCCGTGGGCGCAGACTGGAGCCAGGTCCTGCCCCGGAGCCACCGCGCTCACGGCTCTGCCTTGTCTCCCTCCACAGGGCACAGGAGACGCCGCCGCAGACAAGCCACAGGTGAGAGCTGAGTCCTTCCCCCGTCTCTGTGCCCCTCGCTGTGCCCCCTGGGGCCCAGCCGTCTGCCCCCCCCCCCGCCCCTCGGCTGCATCTGGCCGGCTCTGGCTCTGGGGGTGTCTGGCTTGTGTCTAGCCTGGCTCCTGGCCTTGCAGCTGGGGGAACATGTCCTACACTGGGGGAGAGGGGGGACACGCAGGAGCCTCAGCCCCACTGATTTACTGGGGTTTGGGCTTCTGAGCCCCAAAGGTGCTTCTGAAAGCCCCACACCACTCAATCCCCTGTGTGCCAGTCCCATGGGTAACACCCCTCCCCTCCCCGACTCCCACCAGCTCCCTGCGTCATCTCCCCCCCACCAGGGCTAAGTGCAGCCCCTAACCTGGGGCAGCCTTGCACCCGCTTGTGTTATGCTTAAAGGAAGCACCTGAGACCTTTTCTAGGGGAAAAGGCAGGACGCCCCATTTACTGAGAATACAACAGGTGCGTGTGCTATTCAGTCACATGCACGCACGATGGTGTCCCAGTCCAGACTCTGTACTAATCCAGTGGCCAGTTAAATTGATCACAGAAGGGGAGCCGGGCCTTTGTCGGTCAATTGCTCCGATGCGCCTCTGGAGTTAGTGGCAAGATGAACTCAAAGTCCCAGTGCAAAGCCCCTGCTTCTATCATCATCTTCTCTGCTGAAGTCCATGCATTGGGCTGTGTCAGTCTGTGAGCCGGGTGTTAGCTGTGTGGTGTCAGCTGTTCCCAAAACCTCTCCAAAGGCTGATCCTGTGATCAATTGTCTTTTGGGGGAGCCAACTACGCCTTAGGGCCGACAATCTGCCAGTCTGATCACTCCTTGACCCGGGCGTGCACTGACGGTCTTTCTGACGCCGACGAGTCTGTCTTCACCCTCGCTTCGCCCCTCCTTGCTTGGCCATCTGGCTCTGGGGATAAACTTCGCACCGTTATCTTTTACAAGGGCAGGGCAATCTTTGATTTATTTAATTATTCAGCAAATTTTGCTGCTCTTTTGGGGGAGGAGTGTAAAGACTAAACACTCTTTGTTGTTATGCTGGACTCCGTGTTGTTTTAACAAACTCCATCTTGGGCAATGGACTCCATTTTCTCTCACTAAACTCCATCGTGGATTGTGCCCTGCACTGGAGAACCAGCTGCATCCGATTTTTCCTGCCAAAGCTGAAATCACCTCAGGGGTGCACTATACTGCACACTGTATGGCACATTTTGCACACGGCACAGGGGGGAAGCAGCCACCACTGGTCCATGATGTGTGGTGTTCCTGGCAGAATGATCCCACTACTGCCACCAGCAGTCCGTGATGTTACCAATGGAAGGATCCCACTTCTGGCACCAGCAGTCCCTGACTCCGATTCACCAGGAGCTGGATCCACCACTGATGATGCCTGACCCCACATAGGCATTAACTGAAGGAAGATCCTCCTCTGGATGGCTGACCCCCCCGGAAGATGGATCCCCCACCTGCTGGCAGCTCCCACCCTGTCCCTTTCTCTCCCCATCCTGTAAAATGTTACAACAAAAGTCAATTTTTAAACTTTTTTTTTAAATGTGGATTCCTCACCTGTGTTCCTCTGTTATGCCTTGTGGTTAGGACCGTGGTGTGGGTGTCTTGTGAGAGGTGTCTCCGACCCTGCCTCCGTTGGGTTTTTGCTTGGAAGTCACCTCGTTCGAATGCACAGGAGCAACCACTCGGAGACGAAAACAGGGTTCCTTCCCTGTAACTGTTGTTCTGCGAGATGTGTTGCTCGTGTCCGTTCGACTCCCTCCCCACCTCCCCTGCGTCCGAGTCTCCGGCAAGAAGGAACCGAGGAGGGGAAGGGCCGGCAGGGGTAATTATACTCTGCTATGGCGGCGCCACTCCAGGGGTGACCTGCCGGCCCGACGGGTACCGCTGGGGGAAAAACACTGCAGGAACCATGCACGCGGCGCACGCACGCCTCGTTCAAATGTTCTTCGAGCGGTGTTGCTCATGTCTAGCAGCCGCAGGTAAGTACCTGTGTTATCCGGCAGTCCCAGACCGGCCCCACCTCCAGGAGCCCCTCAGGGCTGTGCCCCACTTTGGCACAGTGAATGCAGAAGTTGGGGGCCCCCAGGAGCACCCCACACCCTGCCTCTGCAGGCTTCCCTCCAATCCCAATACCCAGATTTTGGGGGACCCGCTGCCACCGGCAAGTACTTTGAACCCACAACCGGGGTGGACACTTGGAACCTGCAACCAGAGCAGCACCCCAAGTTCTGTGTCCCCAAAAGAGCCTGAGAGAGGTAGTGAAAAGCGAGCGGCCGCCTCTGGTACCAACCCCTCCGGCAGAGACCCTCCCGAGACACCTTCCCGGACACAACGTCCGACCCACCCCAGCCCCACTGAGCTGCTCCCTCTCTCCACGGCTTTTATAGAGGCCTTCAGCTGGAGCGCGCCCAGTAGGGCTCTGGGGCGGGGCCAGGGAGCCAGGGTTAACCCCTGCAGTGCCAGAGCGGGATGGGCATACCCATCACAACACCCACACCCAGCTCCCACAGAGCCCTGTCTGCAGGAAGCAGGATGTCCCCCTGTCTGTGGGGCCCTACCTGGGAAATGTTCCCACCTTCGGCTTTGCTTCAAGGGCCTGGAGCCCCACCTGCCTTGCTGGGCCTCTGCGTGCAGCAAACAGCTCCTCCCGCTCCCCCACGAACAGTGCAGCCTGTAAGGGAAACTGAGGCAGACACCATCCTCCTGGAAACTATTACAGCAAATTCCCACCCCCGCCATGAACAGTGCAGCATGTCGGGGAAACTGAGGCAGACACAGTCCTCCTGGAAACTATTACAGCAAATTCCCACCCATCCCCAAACAATGCAGCCTGCCAGGGAAACTGAGGCACATTGTGTCTGGAAAATATTACAACCAATTCCCACCTCACCCCACCTCCACTACGAACCGTGCAGGATATCAGGGAAACTGAGTTTCCAGGCATGGCGTACCTAGCACAGAAAACTCAGGCCCAGCAGCCGCCTTCTGTGCCTCACGTCCCGGGGAAGCCATCGCATCGGCAACTCCCGGTGCCCAGGCAGCACGTGGGGAAGGGCTGGGCCCAGGACTGACCGTGCCAGGCCCCTCAGGGAGACACTGGCAGGCCCTGCACCCTGGGGAGCAAAGGGCTGAGCGGCACCCGCCCTGCGCCCCCGGCCGTGCCGGATCTCCAGGACTCCAGTCCCACCCGCCGATGGAGGCTGCCACGGCTCCGTCTGGATCGGCCCAAGCCAGGGCCCCATGTGCAGCAGCAACGGCCCCAGTGTCTAGCACAGAACAAAGCTTGCCCGGGACCCTCATGCCCCCCCCCAGTCCTGCCCCCCCCAGAGCCAGGCCCAATCCTCCCCTACTGTTACCAGTGGGGCCGGGAACCCCTGCACTTCCTGTCCCAAACTGCTGTGCAGTGTGGCTATGGGGTGGGTCCTGCGCTGCACCCCAGCTACAGCTGCATTTGCCACCAGGCCAGGGGTCCCTGCACCAACAGCCCCACCCCACCCCAGGGGTGGCTGCATCTCTGTCCCAGGTGAGAGATGCTGGCTAACGAGCCCCACACCTGCCCCCTGGGGTGGCTGCCTCTCCGTACTGGGCCAGGGACCCCTTTACGCACAGCCCCACCTCCTCCCCAGAGGTGGCTGCATCTCCGCATGCAGCCCGTGGGGAGCAGCTGGCAGCTGGTGGAGGCCTGGGTCACAGAGAGCTCTGGGGCGGGGGGCTGGGTGTCCAGAGGGGCCAGGGGCAGGAATAGGAGGGGAGTGAGGGGCAGGTGCAGTGAGGCTCTTTGGCCACCAGGTGGCGGCAGGACCCTGGGGGGGCCAAGTTGGAGTTTGGGGCCGTGACTCCGACTTTGCTGCCTGCTCGGCGCCCCGCCCCCGCTGGCCGGGCACAGGGAGGGGCACAGTCTGACTGAGGAGCTGGCTGCCCTAGGCGGAAAAGACAGGACGCCGCATTTATTGAGAATACAACAAGTGCATGTGCTTGTCACTCACTCACACACACACACACACACACACACACAGAGTCCCGCCAGTCGGTGTCCTAGTTACCAGTCCAGACTCTGTACCAATCCAGTGGCCAGTGAGATCGATCCCAGAGGGGGACCCGGCTCTGTCGGTCGATCGCTCCAATGCTCCCCTGGAGTCGGTGGCAAGACGAACCCGAGGTCCCATAGCGAGGCACCTTTCTCATCCTCTCCTCTGTGGATTTCACTGTCAGTCTGTGACCGGTGACTGTTCTCTTCTGATGTCGCCATTCACCCCAAAACATCTCGACAGGCTCATCCTGCCCTGGATTGAATCCGTTGTTTTCAGGGGTGCCCGCCCTTCCCCTCTAGAGCCCTCAATTCTGCCAGTCCCTGACCGTGGGGACGCACTGATGGGTTCTCCGATGCCGGGACGTCTCTTCACGGTCTGTCTTTTCCAGTTTGTCTTCACCCCACATTCTCCCCCTTCTCTCTTGACCATCCGGCTCTAACGACGCCCTTCACACCCTCTCTCGTTCACACAAACCGTCTCTCACACAATCCTTCAAAGGCAAACAGCAGTGTTTTATTTTCAGCAAAATCAAAATCAAAACAATTCACATTGAAGGCCCGGGGCCGTCCATATTTCTAATCTCATTACCACAAAATTGTGAGTATAATGCACACTTTTTTCCTGGTTTTGTTAGCATCAAAGTCGGAGTGCACGTTATCCAGAGGAGGTTTCTTTTTTAAGTTTTAAACTCACGTTCAGCAGGCGCGAGGTTGGCTCACGGGCACCTGGACAGGAAGACCCCCTCCCAGCAGGCGTGAGCTTGGCGTGCAGGCAGGTTCCCTTCCCGGTCTCCTGTATAATGGGTGCGCATTGTACATAGGCGTTTGTTTTTTCATGATTTTAAGAGTCTAAAGTCAGGGTGCGCACGATACATCGGTGCGTATTATACTCAAGATTTTACGGTAACCCTGTCTCTTTACTTACTAAACTTTAGACCAAGGAAATATAGGAGATATCTACTTAACTAAAGGATTCGGCTGACCACACTATTAAATGGGATGATACGGGACCTTACATTACTCCATGGCTAAACCTAAAATACAAATATAAAAAAGAATAAAACTTTCAATCTGAACATTTCCGCCTTTTGACGCCTCAAGAACCGTTCTCGAGTGTCCTTTTATAGACCGGTACAAACAACGCCCAGCACTTCTTTACGTACCAGGTGGCCACCTTCTGTCCCCCCGTTACCACCCCTCACCTTATGCAAGGGGGGGCCCTTCTATTCGTCATCCTGTCAGCTCCGCCCTGGTCCTGACCCTAGGTTGGTAGGTGCCCATCTCCTAGGGAGTCCCCGTACCAGGGCGTTCCTTAAGATGTGCTGTTACTCCCTTCTGGCTCACAGTCCGTACTTGGTCCGTCCATGCTCCACCCAACTCTCACAATCACAGTTATCAGAAGGGCCTCTTTCTTGGCTCCTGTGTTCCTGAGCCAAAGTCTTGCTCACTAGATTGCAGGCCTGTTGCTGCTTTCATGTTACAGGCCTCTGCTCAGGCCTGCAGACTCCACTTTCCCGACCCTCAACGTACTACAGGGCCCATGCCACATCAACAGCAGAAGCAAAGGCAGAGTCATGAATTACATGAATTACATGGTTTGCAGATACTGAGAAGTTGCTAAAATTGTGGGAGATCCCGTTCACCCTATTTGGATGAGCAGGCCCAGTCAAAGGAATGCAGTTACTCCCCCAAGTCAGATAAGCAGGGCTGGGCAGATATTATGTACAACTCCTTCCGTATTTGAGCCCTGATTCAGCAAATGTACTTGTGCACTTTTAAGCAGGTTTAAATTGAAGCCGCGAATGTAGCCTGCTTCAATGAAGCTACTCAGGTGCCTAAAGTGAGGCATGTGCTTAAAGAACGTATTGAACAGGATTCTGCTAACGCGTTCCCAGATCCTGAGCCTTTGTCGTCTCCAAGAAGAAAGACGCGCTCCTAGCATGAGCTGGTGAACAGGAGGCAAGATCCTAATGAAGACGAGGCAATTTGTGGTTTTCAAAGGCATTCGCAAGTTGAGGTCCGTGCTAGCTTTTCCCTTAGTCCTGCGGTTCTCCACTGGTGGTCCGTGGTGTGTTTTTCGGTGGTCCACAGGAACGTTGTCCAACGTCACAGGCTGTGGGCAGGAGCCAAACATCTGTTCGTAAGAAATACATTTCAAATAAAAATGTTTATTGTCTGCTCTTTTTCAGCGTGTCTCAGACAGGAGGTGAGACACGAAAATTTTTTGATTGGCCTGTTGGTCCGTGGTTTGAAACGAGTTGAGAACCGCTGCCTTAGTCATGAACTCAGCCTGGCAATGTGCCTGAAAACTACAGTCACAGAATAAAAGGCCAACCCTGCTACTTGATGGGTAACATTTTGAACGGTGGCTTTTGGAAGCTTTCGAGATCTGTGGCATTCTGGTGTGAGTGGGGAGAGGGCAGGGATGGTGTGTAAAGTGCCTATTAAATTTATTTATCCCATGAGACATCTACCTCCATAGACATGGTGGGTATAATATACACAGCCATCTCTATAGTGTTTGCATGCTACATAGAACAGTCAGAGTCTCTCATCGACCATACGAAACCCCAGGACTTTTGGAAACCTTGGCCGTTCGGGTGTATGCATGAGACGGTCTCTAAGTCCTAGGACTAAGTCAGAGTGTCTTAAAAAATAAAAGTAGCAAGACAAAAGGCTGCGCACAGACACGTGTGTTTCAGAACAACCTAAAACTGGATCCCCGTTTTTCTCTGCATGAAACATTTGAAAGTCCATTAAAGAAATTGACCCCAGACATTAATGGGGGACTCAAGTGTTTATTTTTTGTGCCATGGTGGAAACCAGCAGTTCAGTGAGTGGGTCTATTTTGTTTAAACATTCGGCCGCTCCTTCTGCAGCAAGATGAACAGAGATAACAAACCGCGTGCGAAGCGGATGACCCTCTAATGCAATTGTGTTTGAAGAAATAACGGCTCTTTCCCGAGATAAAACCTTGCCTGCAAAACGTGAGCTGCTCTGGGTGCACAAGGTGCCGGACGGCCCTGGGGTGGGGCCTGCACAGACGGTGCCCGGAGCTCCCTGATCCTGCCTGCAGCCCCAGAGCTACCAGCCTGGCCTCCCCCCGGCCGCTTGTGACGTGCCCCCCCCCCTTGGCTTGGGGGAGCCGTGTCTGAGTCTGACTCTGCCGAACTCAGATTCGCCTTGTGCCAAACGCAGCCCCCGGCCGGTCACTGGGCCGTGCTGGACAGTCCTGCCGGGGCCTTCTCGGGGGGGGGCAAACGCCACTTTTCTCGGGGTGCACACACAGAGCAGGGACACTTCTCGTGTGCAGGTGACACAGCACGTTGTGCTCCCCCCCGTCTATGTTACCCACAGTCGCTCCCCCCGCTGCACTGGCCAGGTGAGGTAGCTGGGGCTGATCCGGGGGGTGCGGCGAGTTTCCACCGGGCTCCAGGACCCAGACGGGAGTTGTGGGTCGTTCCCTTGGGGCCTGGCGTTGGTACGACTAGAACGAGCAAGGTGAGTAGAAATCCAGGGGGAGAACGGCCCATCACGGGGAGGGAGGGACTGCTGGGCCGGGATGGCGTTCCCCTTTCCAGGAGTGGGAAGACCCTGTCAGGACACAGACTGGCTAACCTAGTGAGGAGGCTTTAAACTAGGTTCGACGGGGACAGGTGAGCACAGACCATGGGTAAGTGGGGAACAGGGAGACCTGGGAGATGGGTCGGAAATGGGGGGGAGCGTGGGCTACAATGGCAGAGAGAACGGAGGGTCGGGGCAAAACTGGGAGGCAAGGTCAAATCCGGATCTTAGATGCCTGTACACAGTGTGAGAAGTCTGGGGAATAAGCAGGAAGAACTGGAAGCGCTGATACGTAAGTACAATTCTGACATTGCTGGCATCACAGAAACTTGGTGGGATAATACACACGATGGGACTGTTGGGATGGAAGGGTACAGCTTGCTCAGGAAGGATAGACGGGGGAAAAGGGAGGCGGTGTTGCCTTGTATATTAAAAATGAACACACTTGGAGTGAGGTGGAGATAGACAGAGGAGATGGAAGTGTTGACAGTCTCTAGGTTAGGCTAAAAGGGGTTAAAAACAAGGGTGGTGTCATGCGAGGAGTCTACTACAGGCCACCTACCCAGACGGAAGAGGTGGACGAGGCTTTTTCTAAATAACTCATAAAATCATCCAAAGCCCAAGATTTGGTGGTGATGGGGGACTTCAACTATGCAGATATATGTTGGGAAACTAAGCCAGCGGGGCACAGACTGTCCAGTGAGTTCTTGGACGGCATTGGAGACAACTTTTTATTTCAGAAGGTTGAAAAAGCTACCGGGGGGAAGCTGTTCTAGATCTGATTAACAAATAGGGAGGAACTGGTTGAGAATTTGAAAGTGGAAGGCAGCTTGGGTGAAAGTGAACATGAAATCAGAGAGTTCACAATTCTAAGGAAGGGTAGAAGGGAGAACAGCAAAATAGAGACCATGGATTTCGGGAAGGCGGATTTTGGTAAGCTCAGAGAGCTGATAGGTAAGGTCTCATGTGAATCAAGACCGAGGGGAAAAACAACTGAGGAGAATTGGCAGTTTTTCAAAGGGACGTTGTTAAGGGCCCAAAAGCAAGCGATTCCGATGTGTCGGAAAGATAGAAAATATGGCAAAAGGCCACCGTGGCTTAACCACGAGATCTTGCATGATCTAAACTTAAAAAAGGAATCATATAAAAAATGGAAAGTAGGACAAATAACAAAGGATGAATGTCAGCAAACAGCACAGGAATGCAGGGGTAAGATTAGAAAGGCAAAGGCACAAACTGAGCTCAAACCAGCTACGGGAATAAAGGGAAACAAGAAGACCTTTTATAAATACATTAAAAGCAAGAGGAAGACCAAGGAGAGGGTAGGCCCACTGCTCAGTGAGGAGGGAGAAACAGTAACAGGAAACCTGGAAATGGCAGAGATGCTCAATGACTTCTTTGTTTCGGTCTTCACCGAGAAGTCTGCAGGAATGCCTAACGTAGGGAATGCTAGTGAGAAGGGGGGAGGTTTAGAAGAGAAAATAAAAAAAGAACAAGTTAAAAATCACCTAGAAAAGTTAGATGCCTGCAAGTCCCCAGGGCCTGATGAAATGCACCTAGAATACTCAAGGAGCTGATAGAGGAGGTATCTGAGCCTCTAGCTATCATCTTTGGAAAATCATGGGAGACAGGAGAGATTCCAGAAGACTGGAAAAGGGCAAATCTAGTGCCCAGCTATAAACAGGGAAATAAGAACAACCCAGGAAACTACAGACCAGTCAGTTTAACTTCTGTGCCAGGGAAGATAATGGAGCAAGTAATTAAGGAAATCATCTGCAAACACTTGGAAGGTGGCAAGGTGCTAGGGAAGAGCCAGCATGGATTTCTAAAGAACAAATCATGTCAGACCAAACTGATAGCTTTCTTTGATAGGGTAATGAGTCTTGTGGATAAGGGGGAAGCGGTGGATGTGGTATAACTAGACTCTAGTAAGGCGTTTGATATGGTCTCACATGATATTCTTATCAATAAACTAGGCAAATACAACTTAGATGGGGCTACTCTAAGGTGGGTGCAGAACTGCCTGGAGAACCGTACTCAGAGAGTCATGAGGAGGAGGGAGAAATCTTGTTCATTTTGGCCTCTGAGGACAGGACAAGCAGCAATGGGGTTAAACTGCAGCAAGGGAGGGTTAGCTTGGACATTAGGAAAAACCCATCTCGCCTCTGCCCCTCCGAGCCGGGACGCTGAGCAGGACCGGACAGCAGAGCCGGCGCTGGGCACCCCCAGTCCGGAGGAGTCGGGGAGCAGCAGGGGGACCCCAGCAGGGCTGCACTTGGGGGGAGGCCTGCAGAGCTGGGAAAACGAGATGGGCTGAGGTGACCATTGAACTGTCCTTCCATGGCCCCTCAAAACCAAGGCAAACAAGGGAAGCTAACAGGACCTAGGGCAAGTCATTCAATCGTACCCTGCCTCAGTTTCCCCATCAGTAAAATGCAGATAACCATTCCGATCTGCCTCGCCGGAGGGGGTAGCACCATGAAGTCCTGCGCGGAGCTGATGAGCTGTCAGGCCTGGTTCTTAGGGGAGGGGGGAGGCCGGCTCGCTGCCCCCACACCTGTTCCCTGAGTCACTGCTTAGCACATGCCGGTTTCATGGACAAAGTCTTTCTAAGACTTTCCACCCAGCCCCAGTGGTTGCCCCTGCAAGGGGGCCTGGAGGGCAAGAGAGAGCAGGTGTGAGTCACAGGGTCTCACACCCACACACACACACACACACACACACACACACACCCATTGCGGCACTGTGCACACACACACCCCATTGGTGCATTGTGCACACACACACACACACACACACACACACACCCATTGGTGCATTGTGCACACACACACACACACACATTGTGCAGACTCAGGAGGAACTGGGGCCGCTTGTGACTCTCTGGTACGTTTCCTCCTTTCTCCCTGCGCTATCTGCCCCTCCCTTTTCTCAGCCCCCCCCCCACCCCTGTGCCTGGCTCCATGCTCAGCGGAGGGGGCGGCAGGTCCGTGGGGCGGGGGAGCTCTCCCGGGGGGGGGGGGCAGAGGGCAGTGCCCTGAGGAAGTCGTGGGGCTGCTCCGGCCGGTGAGGGCGATCGCCCCACCCAGCGCCCGCCCCGTGGGTCGGGCAGGGCCGCTATAAACGGTGGAGCCACTCGTCTTAGGGTGCAGCTGGGACGAGAGCATCTGTGCAGGGATGGGGCAAGGTAGGACTTGGGGGGTGGCAGGAGGAGGGGGAATAAGGGGGTTCCGAGGGGGGGAGTGGGGCAGGCTGGGAGCCAGGATGCCTGGGTTCTCTGCCGGTTCGGGGAGGGGAGTGGGGGCCAGTGGTTAGAGCGGGCGGGGAGCTGGCGGGGGGGATCCCGTGAGGTTCCAAGCTCTTCTCCCTTCCCTGCAGGTGTCAGCAACAGCGGCCTGATCACCGGCGCCATCATCGGTAACAACAACAGCGGGAACACCATCATCTCCCTGATGGCACCGAACGCCACCTGTGAGTAGCGGGGGGGGGATGCAGGGGGGGTCCCCGGCGGCGCTGACTCCCCGTCTCTCCGCAGTGTACCTGGGCTCGTCCCACCTGTGAGTAGTGGGGGGGGGGGTGCAGGGGGGGTCCCCGGCGGCGCTGACTCCCCGTCTCTCCGCAGTGTACCTGGGCTCGTCCCACCTGTGAGTAGCGGGGGGGGGGGATGCAGGGGGGGTCCCCGGCGGCGCTGACTCCCCGTCTCTCCGCAGTGTACCTGGGCTCGTCCCACCTGTGAGTAGCAGGGGGGGTAGCGGGGGGGGTCCCCGGCGGCGCTGACTCCCCGTCTCTCCGCAGTGTACCTGGGCTCGTCCCACCTGTGAGTAGCGGGGGGGGGGTAGCGGGGGGGTCCCTGGCGGCGCTGACTCCCCGTCTCTCCGCAGTGTACCTGGGCTCGTCCCACCTGTGAGTAGCGGGGGGGGATGCAGGGGGGGTCCCCGGCGGCGCTGACTCCCCGTCTCTCCGCAGTGTACCTGGGCTCGTCCCACCTGTGAGTAGCGGGGGGGGTAGCGGGGGGGGTCCCCGGTGGCGCTGACTCCCCGTCTCTCCGCAGTGTACCTGGGCTCGTCCCACCTGTGAGTAGCGGGGGGGTAGCGGGGGGGTCCCCGGCGGCGCTGACTCCCCGTCTCTCCGCAGTGTACCTGGGCTCGTCCCACCTGTGAGTAGCGGGGGGGGGATGCAGGGGGGGTCCCCGGCGGCGCTGACTCCCCGTCTCTCCGCAGTGTACCTGGGCTCGTCCCACCTGTGAGTAGCGGGGGGGGGGAGGCAGGGGGGGTCCCCGGCGGCGCTGACTCCCCGTCTCTCCGCAGTGTACCTGGGCTCGTCCCACCTGTGAGTAGCGGGGGGGGATGCAGGGGGGGTCCCCGGCGGCGCTGACTCCCCGTCTCTCCGCAGTGTACCTGGGCTCGTCCCACCTGTGAGTAGCGGGGGGGATGCAGGGGGGGTCCCCGGCGGCGCTGACTCCCCGTCTCTCCGCAGTGTACCTGGGCTCGTCCCACCTGTGAGTAGCGGGGGGGGTAGCGGGGGGGGTCCCCGGTGGCGCTGACTCCCCGTCTCTCCGCAGTGTACCTGGGCTCGTCCCACCTGTGAGTAGCGGGGGGGTAGCGGGGGGGTCCCCGGCGGCGCTGACTCCCCGTCTCTCCGCAGTGTACCTGGGCTCGTCCCACCTGTGAGTAGCGGGGGGGGGGATGCAGGGGGGGTCCCCGGCGGCGCTGACTCCCCGTCTCTCCGCAGTGTACCTGGGCTCGTCCCACCTGTGAGTAGCGGGGGGGGGGAGGCAGGGGGGGTCCCCGGCGGCGCTGACTCCCCGTCTCTCCGCAGTGTACCTGGGCTCGTCCCACCTGTGAGTAGCGGGGGGGGAGGCAGGGGGGGTCCCCGGCGGCGCTGACTCCCCGTCTCTCCGCAGTGTACCTGGGCTCGTCCCACCTGTGAGTAGCGGGGGGGGGAGGCAGGGGGGGTCCCCGGCGGTGCTGACTCCCCGTCTCTCCGCAGTGTACCTGGGCTCGTCCCACCTGTGAGTAGCGGGGGGGGAGGCAGGGGGGGTCCCCGGCAGCGCTGACTCCCCGTCTCTCCGCAGTGTACCTGGGCTCGTCCCACCTGTGAGTAGCGGGGGGGGAGGCAGGGGGGGTCCCCGGCAGCGCTGACTCCCCGTCTCTCCGCAGTGTACCTGGGCTCGTCCCACCTGTGAGTAGCGGGGGGGGAGGCAGGGGGGGTCCCCGGCGGCGCTGACTCCCCGTCTCTCCGCAGTGTACCTGGGCTCGTCCCACCTGTGAGTAGCGGGGGGGGTAGCGGGGGGGGTCCCCGGCGGCGCTGACTCCCCGTCTCTCCGCAGTGTACCTGGGCTCGTCCCACCTGGAGCTGGCGGCCGCCCCGGAGCAACTGGCCTCTTGGAGCAGCGCGGAGGAGACCTGGGTCCTGCAGTCCGAGTGCGCCAGCCGAGAGTCGGGTGAGGGCCGGGCCCCCTCCCCTCGCCGGCAGGGCCGGCTGCTCCCCAGGCTGGGACACCCCTCGCTCAGCGGGCACCCGGCCCCCTCTCCCCCGGCAAGTGGGGGGCAGCCGCATTCCCAGGACACGGCCCAGCCCCCCGGAGACAGGCTGCAGGGCAGACAGAGCCTGGGACCCGCAGCCCCCGGCCTGAGCTGCCGCTCGGGGCAAACTGCCCCCGGCCCAGAGCCCCCCCCGGGGGGACCAGCCCAAATAGCTCCCAGAAATGGCGCCCACAGCCCTGGGTCTTGGGGAGCAAAACACTGGGGTGAGGGCAGGGGAGGAGCCAGGGGCTGGAGGTGGGGGGGATCCAGCGAGTGTCTGGAGGTGGCAGCCACATGGTGAGTGGGGGGCAGCACAGGGGGACGCGAGGGGTGGGGAGAAGGGACGTGGGGTCTCCCCAGTGACTCTGACCCCCCCCCTCTCTCTCCAGTGACGCTCAAGCCGGGGTCTCTGTACCGGCTCCCTGCGGATCGAGAGGTCCAGGACCCGGAGAGCGCCGTGAGGGAGACCTGTGAGCAGCGCTGCCAGAGCGGAGGGAGCGGGCCCCAGGGGGGGTCTGTGCTCACCAGGCCCCAGCTCTGCCTGGTCCTTCTCCTCCAGCCTGGGATGTGTCCCCAGGCCCCCCCGCCTGGATCCAGGCCCATCTGGCTGGGGGAGACGCCCCAGTGTCCCCTCTGCCTCACGGGGCCCTTGGTAGCCCCCCATCCCCACGGCTGTAAGGCCCCCACTCCTGCCCCCACCATTCCCAGGTTCTGGGCTCGGTGCCGCTTGGTCTCTCCCAGTTCTAGCCGGGTGGGGGCCGTGGGGCAGGGGCGTCCTCCCCCCTGCGCTGCTGGACTCTCCCCCAGCGGTGCCCTGCCCAGCTCTGGTGTGTGGGCCCATCGTCCCTCCCCCCCAGCCCTGCCGAAGCCCAAACACATCCCAGAAATGTCACCAACAGTCCTGGGGCCTGGGAAGCAAAACACTGGGGTGAGGGCAGGGCTGTGCCGGGTGGGAGCGGGACGCTGGGGTCTCCCTGGCTCGGGGAGGGGAGTGGGGGCCAGTGGTTAGAGCAGGGGGACCGGGAGAGGGACTCCTGTGTCCTTCCTCTAATTCGCGGGGGGGGGGGGGGGGCGCAGCATTCACGGCCCTGCCAGCTGTGAGTATCTGGGGGAGGTGCGCGGGGTACAGGGAGAAGGGACGTGGGTCCCGGAGCCGGTGACTCTGACCCCCCCCCCCCCCGTCTCTCTCCAGTGACGTTCAATCTGGCCTTTCTGTACCGGGGCTCTGCCGACGGGGCGGGGGGGGCGGAGCAGCGCGGGGGGCCGGACCCCGACGTCCAGTTCATCTTCACGCTGCCGGACGAGGCCACCCTGAAGGCTGCCGCCTCCATCCTGAAGTCCCTGAGCCGCGAGCTCACCCTGGAGGAGCTGTGGGAGCGGGTCGGCCAGAGCGGGGGTGAGAGCAGGGCCCGGGCGGGGGGGGGGGGGGACAGGGAAATGGCCTTTGAGACCCGGCCCTAGACACGGCCCAGCCCCCCGGAGACAGGCTGCAGGGCAGACAGAGCCTGGGACCCGCATCCCCCAGCCTGAGCTGCCGCTGGGGACGAGGGTCCTGTCCTGGGACCAGGCCCATGGGCCGGGCGGTGCAGGGACGATGCCGGTGGGTGGGAGGCAGCACGCGGGGGGGTGGGGTGGAAGGGACACAGGGTCCCGGCACTGACCCCCCGTCTCCCTTCAGCGAATCGCAAGGCCGAGGCCCAGCGCTTGCTGGAGCAGCGCGGAGCCGGGGGGGTCGGCTGGACCTCTGAAGACTTGGAGCTCTTCCTGGATGCTCTGGAGAGCACAGGTGAGGGCGGGGCCCCGGGAGGGGGGGGGGGTGCAGCTGGACCAGGGACACGGCCCTTTGGCGCAGGGCAACTCATTTGCAGTTCCGGTCGCCCTCATTTGCCCAACTAGCTCACACTAACGAGCTAGTGTAGACGTACCCCAGGTGACCTCCCTCCTCCAGTGAGGGCCCCGCCCCCTCGCTGATCCCCTCTTCTTGCCAACGTGCCTGGAGAAACCTTCCTTGTTCCCCCCACACCCCTTGCCGGCTGCAATTCCCGTTGCGCTTCCCCCCCTGACCCCCCCCTGCATTCTCCACACAGGGATCTGCAAACTCTTCCAGGACAAGCGCAAAGGGGACGGTGACACAAGCACCGGGTGTGAGCTCAGCCAGAGCGGGGGTGAGTGCGGGGCCTTCGGGGGGGGGCTGAGTGGGGCACCGGCTGTGCGGGGGGGCTGCGGGCAGGGCTAGCAGAGGGTCAGAGGGACTCTGGGTGGGTGGGGTGGGTGTGGTGCTGTGACTGTGCGACCCCACCGAGAGTGCGGTGCCCATGGGGTGGTTGTGGGGGGCTCAGAGCTTGTACTGCGGGGCAGGACACCCCAAGCTCCCCTGCAGCCCCTGCCCCCAACATATTCCCTTCTCCCCTCCCTCCCTGTTCTCAGACCTCTTGGTCTGGACCTGCTCAGCCCCCCACCCCTCCCTACGCCAGCCGGCCAGCTGAGCTCCCTGCCCGCGTGGGCCTCTGAGCCTCTGGGCGGGGCTCACTAAACAGCCGAGCGGCCGCGCAGCTTCCAGGGCCCTGAGCTGTCCCCTCCCCCGGGATGGGCCGTGGGCGCCGACTGGAGCCTGGTCCTGCCCCGGGAGCCGCCGCGCTCACGGCTCTGCCTTGTCTCCCTCCACAGGGAAGTAGAGACGCTGGCACGGACAAGCCGCAGGTGAGAGCTGAGTCCTGCCCCATCCCTGTGCCCCTCACTGTGCCCCCTGGGGCTCAGCCGTCTGCCCCCCGCCCCGCCCCTCGGCTGCATCTGGCTCGCTGTGGCTCTGGGGGTGTCTGGCTTGTGCCTAGCCTGGCTCCTGGCCTTGTGGCTGGGGGCTGGTAGGACGTGTCCTACACCATGGCATGGGGGGCTGGATGCAGGAGCCTCAGCCCCACTGATTTACTGGGGTTTGGCCGCCTGAGTCCCCAAGTTGCTTCTGAAAGCCCCACCCCCATGTGCCCAGGCAGGGGGCGGTGCAGGGTCTTAGCCCAGGGAGCCGGTACCAGCCCCACTTGTAACCCCCCCGACTTCCGCCAGCTCCCTGCATCGCCCCACCCCTCAGGGCTAAGTGCAGCCAGTCGCCTGGGGCAGCCACACACCCGCCCTGGGGCAGGGGGATGCGGGCACGAGGGACCGGGGGGGCAGGGCCAGAGACTCTAACCCCCCCCCATGTCCTTCACCCTCCAGGCAACAACCAGGGTGAGACCCCAGCGCCCAGGGGAAGTGAGGGGGGATCGAACATGGGGAGGTGCAGGGAGAGCTGTGGGGGCCCTTTCCAGAGTCCCCCAGGCCCTGCCCCTCTGACCTGCCGGCTGGGGAGCCAACCCCTGGTCGCCCACAAAGGCAGGTCCCAGGCAGGGTGTCTCTGGGATGGTGGGGGCATGGCTGGCTCCGCTCCCCCTGAGCACCCGTGAGCCATAAAGCGTGAGTGGCCCTGTCCACCTGACCCTGCCTCTCCCTGCCTAGCTCCTGACGTGTGACGGAGCTGTCGGCCCGGCGCCCGCGGAGGATCCCGACTGAGTCTCCCGCCGGGCTCTGGACTCCCCCTCGCTGCAGCCTGCTTAGCGCCGAAGAGCAGCCCCCCCCCCGGTCACTCAGCCCTGCCCCACGGCGGGTCCCCCACAAGCCCGTCACCGTGCGACTGTTCTATCCGGGCATCCTGCCTGCAACAGCGACAGTGCGGGGGTGACTGTGGGCACCGGGCAGGGCCACCCTGGGGCATCCGCTGGGGGCTGTGTGCGCTGGGGCGACCCCTACTGGCCGGTGTCTGTAGCACGGCCCAGCCAGGGGCTGCCTCAGCTCACCTAGGCCAAGACCCAACCGGCCCCACCGCTCGAGGGCAGGGGGGGAACCAGGGAAGGGCGGTTTGGGGGGAGGGGCAGTCGCTGGCTGGGAACATGAAGGGAGCAACCTAAGCGGAGGGCGAGGGCCCAGGGCGATGGACCCCCCACCCGAGGGGCTGGGGCTGCCTGGCCCTGGCTGCTGTAGCCACCTCGCGTCCCTGCTGTGCTGTGACTCTGAGAAGCAATAAACCCTCCGGATTCGCCCGGCCGGGGGAGTCTGGTCTCACTGCTCCGGGGGGCGGGAGGACCCCGACGCGCCGACAGTCAGAAGTTCTCTCCCTTCCCTGCGTGTTAACCGGCCTGGGGTAATTCCTGGGCCCTGGGTTTTCCAGAGGGGGAGATTTCCCGGGTGAGCTCTGAGCACTCGGGGGGCGGCGGGTTTTATCCCCCACATCGAGGTGGTTCAGATTGGGGGGGGTTTCATCCCACAGCCTGGTAGGGAAGGTTTGGGGGCTTCTGGGGACCCCACTTCTGCATTTATCCTGCTGAGAGGGGAAGGAGCCGATTAAATTCCCCCCCCCCTCTCCCGCCACCCTGGGCCAGCGCGTCCAGCCCCCACAGTGCCCCGGTTCAGCCTCCCCGACCCACCCCGGACACGGGACAGCGACAGGGGGGGACACTGGCCAGCAAGGGGCGACCCCCCCCCGAGCTAACGGATCCGGCAGCCCCAGACCAGGACCTGCCCAGGGCTGGCTCTAGGTTTTTGCCTCCCCTCCAGCAAAATTTTTTGCCCCCCCGCCTTGGCCCGCTGCTGCAGGACCGGCCCTGAGGGGGAAGCGCCCCCCCCCTTTCCCCCCGCGGCTCTTTGGCTCCCACCGCGCCCTGCGGCCAAACCAGCCTGCGCCCCCCCACACCGAACCCAGCTCCCCCCTTCTCTCCCTCCCAGCCACACCCGACCCCCCCACCGGGCCGCCTGGGGATCCGGATGCGCGCCCCAGTGCTGGGCGCCGAGGGACCCCACGTCCCGCTCCGACTGCGGCAGCCCCGGCCCCGCGCCCCGAACTGGCGAGATTCCCCCGCTCCCCGCTCCAGCGCAGCGCCCCGCCGCCCCCCCCCCCCGCCGCCCGCCGAGCTGGCAAACCCAGGAGTGACCCCCCCCGCAGGGCGCTCAGAGGTGGGGGGGCCCGGCCTGTCGCTGGGGGGCTGCTCCTGACACGCCCCGTGCGGGGGGCCGCGCTGCGGACACGGGGCCAGGGGCGCAGGGCGGGACGCGCCCGGAGAAGCGCGGGGGCCGGGCAGCGAGTCCAGCGGGGCCCGCAGAGCCTGGGGCCGCCGGGACCGCGCCGAGGGGGGAGGCAGCAGCTGCCCCCGACCCCCCCCCCCGCTGGGCCCGGGGCTGGCAGCGCCCCACGAGCGGCTGCGGGCGGGTTTGGTTTTGCCAGCTGGGGGGGGGGGGGGTCGTGGGGAGGCAGCTCCCGGGCACAGCCCGTGGGGGGGTGTGACGTAGTGGGGGTAATTGCTGGGCTGTGGTGACCCCTGCTGTCTGGAGCAAGACCCAGCAGGGAAAACCTCACTAGGCAGAGGTAAGGCCAAACTGGTTGAACCAGTGGCCAGACACCCCCCATGGAGAGGAACAAAGGAAGGTGGATGCTGCCCTGGCTGGGGGGCAGGGCTGGAAGGGAATTTAGTTAGACTGTGGGAGAGCATGGAAGAGAGCCTAGGAGAAGGGACTGGAGTTTAGGGGCCCAGTCTCCCCCATCTCAAGGGGGCCTGAGGCATCCTAGCCCAGCTCTGTGGCCAGACTACATCTGTGCTGTGCTGTATCCTGGAGAGGCAATAAACTTCCTCTATTCCACCGGCTGGTGCAGTCTGTTTGTGCCATTTTGGGGTGCAGGAGACGGGGAACCCCCAACGCGCCGTCACACTGGTGTCAGAAGTGGGATGCACTGCACCCCGTGGATGGAGCTTCCAGCGGCAAGCGACAAGGCGCAGTAGAAGCAAGAGCCCTGGAGCCAGGCGTGCTGGAGACAGAGCGAAGCGGTTCCTGGGAATCGTGGGGCGCTGCAGCACTAGACTGGTGAGTCTGCACCGAGGGGCCCAGCGGGCAGATGGCCTACGCCCGACTCTTGAAGGCAGAGCTGGTGGGGCTGTGCAGAGAGAGGGGCTTGCCTGTGCGGAAAGCAACCAAGGCCCAGCTGATTGCTCAGCTAGAAGAGAACGACCAGCCACAGGGCCAGGATCTTGTCCCCAGGGGAAGCAGCCAGACCCCCCCTGAGAGTGTGTCAGGCTCAGAGAGGGGGAGGAGCGCTGGAACCCACCGGAGAGATGAGACAGCGTCTCCCGGGAGGCCTGCAAGCCGTAGCCCATCTAGGGCAGGGGCCAGCCCAGCGGAGCTGCGGCGGCTGGAGATCCAGCTGCGGATCAAGGAATTGGAAGTAGAGGACAGAGAGAGGGACCGCCAGGACCGAGAGAGGGAGCGCCAGGACCGAGAGAGGCAGCGGCAGCATGAGCTGGCCATGGCAGAGCGGAGAACCGGCAGGGCACCGGCTGCGCCAAGTGCGGATGGGCCCCAAGGTCCCAGGACTGCCAGGCGCTTGGAGAGGCTCGTGGTGGCCCAACTGAAGGACATGGGTGACATAGACGGGTTCCTCAGCTCCTTTGAGAGGGCCTGTGGACTGCAACGGGTCCCCCCAGCTGACTGGCTGCAGGAGCTCATCCCCGCACTGAGCCAGGAGGCGGCCGGAGTGCTCAGTCAGCTGGAGGACCTACAGCCAGGGGATTACAACCGAGTCAAGGAGGCCCTGCTGCACAAGTTCGGGCTGACCCCCGAGATGTACAGGAAGAAGTTCCGGGGGGTACAGAAAGGGCCACGGGAGACCTATGTGGACCTGGCCTCCCGCCTGGCGCAATCCTGCCGCAAGTGGGTGTCTGGAGCCGGAGCCCAGACCGCAGAGGAGCTGCTCAAGCTGGTCATGATGGAGCAGTTCTATGAAGCGTGCCCACCCAAACTGAGGCTGTGGCTCAAGGACCGGAGACCAGAGAACCCCCAGGAGGCCGGGAGACTGGCGGATGAGTTCACGGAGAGCCGGTCCGGGTGTGAACGGGAGTCCCGGAGAGAGAGGGAACCGCGCAGAGACCGGATCTCGGCTGAGCGACGGAGGGAGTCAACTATGGGGCGAGACCAAGGAACAGGTCGTCTGCGCCCCAGAGAACCAGCCAGGGCCTGGACAGAGACAGCCCAAAGCCTAACTTGCCATCGCTGTGGGCAAAAAGGCCACAAGAGGGCTCAGTGCACCAGGTCCCAGGACCGGGGACTTTCCAGGGTTAACTGGCTGGGGCGGGAGGAAGGGCAGGCTGCCCCAGAGGCAGGGGCTGGCAGGCAAACCTCAGCTCAGAGAGAGGGGAAGGATGCTCAGTGCACCTCCCCTGGGAGGTCTGACCCTCGGGAGGCGGATTTCTCCGTGTACCGGGTGGGGGCAGGGTGGCCCCTGCGGAGCGAGTGCCTCATACCCCTGGAGGTGGATGGTAGGAAGGTGACGGGCTTCTGGGACACGGGGGCGGAGGTGACTCTGGCCCGATCCGACATAGTGGCCCCGGAGCGGATACTACCCCACGCGCAGCTGACCCTGAAGGGCATAGACGGGTCCCCGTTTAAGGTGCCTGTAGCCCGGGTGCATCTGAAATGGGGGGCGAAGGAAGGCCTCAAGGAAGTGGGGGTGCACCCGCACTTGCCCACCGAGGTGCTGATGGGGAATGACCTAGAGGAGTGGCCCCATGAGTCCCAGCGGGCTCTAGTCACTACCCGGAGCCAGAGCCAGCGGGGGGCTGACAACGTGGGTCCAGGGAAGGACTCCTGGCAGCGTCCTCAGGGTCCCATCCCAGCGGACACGGGGTCCAGCCAGGCTGGGACTCCGGACCTAGGCAGAGGTGGGGGACAGGTCCCGATCCCTGCCTCAGCAGCTGAATTCCAGGCTGAGGTGCAGGCAGACCCCTCCTTGCAGAGGCTGAGGGACCAGGCTGGCCTCCGTGCAGCTCAGCCCCGGGGGAGAGGTGGCCAGGAGAGATTCCTGCGGGAGCGTGGGCTCCTGTTCCGTGAGTGGCTCCCCCCCAGGAAGGCGAGGGCATGGGGTGTCCAGCGGCAGCTGGTCGTACCCCGAAAGTATCGCCTCAAGCTGCTGTATTTGGCCCACGACGTCCCCGTTGGGGGCCACCGGGGGATCCGGAGCACCCGGCTGAAGCTGCTCCAGCACTTCTATTGGCCAGGAATCTTTACAGCCGTGCAGCGGTACTGCCGGTCCTGTGACTCCTGCCAGAGGGGCGGGAAGGCCCAAGACAGGAGGAAAGCGGCTTGGGGGTCTCTACCCCAGATAGACCCTCTGGGCTTGCTGAGAGAGCTATGGGAGGGGAAGACCCCCCTGGATGGAGCTTCGGGGGTGGAAGCCGCCCTGGCTGTCCAGAGAAGGCTCACTGGGCTCATGGCCCCGGCCCGAGAGACCCTGGCCAGAGATCAAGGCCAGCGGAAGGGTGGGTGTGACCCCCGAGGACAGGCCTGTGCCAGTCGCCCTGGAGCGGGGCAGTGAGTGGACAGAGGGAAGCCAGCTCATGTGGGGCCTTGCCACGGCCGGCCTGAGTCAAGGGGAGCGCCCATGTCCCCGGGGCAGGTTCCCACGCAGAGGACCCGAACTTCCCTAGGTCACGAGCGGAGTGACCCTGCTCAGTTCGCTCTCGGAGGGGGGAGAACTGTGACGTAGTGGGGGTAATTGCTGGGCTGTGGTGACCCCTGCTGTCTGGAGCAAGACCCAGCAGGGAAAACCTCACTAGGCAGAGGTAAGGCCAAACTTGTTGAACCAGTGGCCAGACACCCCCCATGGAGAGGAACAAAGGAAGGTGGATGCTGCCCTGACTGCGGGGGCAGGGCTGGAAGGGAATTTAGTTAGACTGTGGGAGAGCATGGAGGAGAGCCTAGGGGAAGGGGCTGGAGTTTAGGGGCCCAGTCTCCCCCATCTCAAGGGGGCCTGAGGCATCCTAGCCCAGCTCTGTGGCCAGACTACATCTGTGCTGTGCTGTATCCTGGAGAGGCAATAAACTTCCTCTATTCCACCGGCTGGTGCAGTCTGTTTGTGCCATTTCGGGGTGCAGGAGACGGGGAACCCCCAACGCGCCGTCACAGGGGGGGACTCCCCCTCTCTCCCCCCCGCTGCCTCCCCTCGTAGCTTTGGTCCCCCGCGTCCCGCTGCGCCAGGGGCCGAGCCGCCCGCCCCGCTCGGACCCCCCGCGCCGCTCCCCCCTTCCCCCCGCCTCTTGTGTCACCAGCGTCGGGGGACCCCCCCGCGCCCCGCCCCCCCAGCATCCCCGGAGCCGCTGGCCGCAGAGTCCTCGTGCCGGGGCGGGGAGCCCGCCGAGCCCGCCCCCCCTTCACCCCGGGGCGGGGCGCACCCCTGCGGGGCAAGGGGAGTCGGGGGGCCCGGGCCGCCTTCACCCTCCCACCCACCCCACGTCTCTGGCAGGGAGGGGCCATGAGGGTTCGGCGGGGGAGGGACAGGAGACGGGGGCCGGCGGGGCGGGGCGGGGCGGGGGTGGCTGGGAGGGGAGAGGGGCGCAGGGTGGATGAGGTGGGGGAGCGAAGGGAGGCCGGGGCCGGTCACTGAGGGCTCGGGGGTGGCTGGGGGGGGAGAGAAGGTGGAAAACGGGGTCGGTGGGGGGGAGGGGTGTGTGGGGCCTAGTGGGTGCCTGTCCTGCAGCAGCGGGCCAAGGGGGCGGGGGGGGGGGACCTAGAGCTGGTGCAGCGGCCCCCTCCTCAGCCCCACCCTGCTGTCGGGCGGCACCGCTCACGGTCGGGGGAGTTGGCCTCCCGCCCCAGCCCCTGCCCGCGGGCTCAGCCCCAGGACGGCAGGAGGGTGGAGCAGGGAGGGGAGGAGGAGCCAGAGGGCAACAGTGGAGGGGGGAGGCTGGGTGGGAAGGGGAATTACTGCAGGACACAGCAGGGGGAGGGGACAAGAACCAGCCACCCTCTGGTCTAGGTGTCTCCCTGCTGACCCCAGCCCGCCTCCCCCCCCAACCCAGTGTGGGGCTGCCCCTTCCCCCGGCCACATTCCCCATCTCACTGTTGGTGCAGTGCCCGGGGAAACTGAGGCACGCCCGCGGGGTTACTGCAGAACAGCAGAGCTCACAGGCAGCAGGACAAGGTGAAGGCGCCGGGGACACGCTCAGGCCGGGGGTGCCCGGATCCCTCTGGGCGGCAGGGGGGGGGGGCTCCGTGTGCGTAAGGAAAGTTGTTCAGCGATTGAGTTGAGGCGGTGGGATGAAAGGTCTGGAGAACAGGAGCTAGGAGGGGAGGCTGGAGGAATTGGGCTTGTTTAGTTTAGAAAAGAGAAGATTATTGCACAATGTTGCAGTCCCCAAGCTGTTATGAAACACTGCCCAGCGGTCACAACAGGACGTACAATCAGCAGTGAGTAAATAAAGATACTGACCAGAGCCTGTCCCAAAACAGACCCTGCGGAACCCCACTTGTTCTACCTTTCCAGCAGGATTGAGAACCATTAATAACGACTCTCTGAGAACGGTTCTCCAGCCAGTTCTGCACCCACCTCAGAGTAGCCCCATCTAAACTGTATTTGCCTAGTTTCTTGATAAGAATATCATGCGAGACCGTATCAAACGCCTCACTAAATCTAGATATACCACATCCACCGCTTCCCCCTTATCCACAAGACTCCTGATCCTATCAAAGGAAGCTATCAGATTCATTTGACATGATTTGTTCTTTACAAATCCATGCTGGCTGGTCCCTGTCACCTTGCCGCCTTCCAAGTGTTTCCAGACGATTCCTTAATTACTTGCTCCATTATCTTCCCTTTCAGTCTGGAGGGACCTAGCTCTGGAGTTGTGCCACTGGAGCAGTCTTGGTGTAGACACTGCCGGCGTAGCTGAAAGGGGTTTTCTGGTCACTGTAGATAATCTGGCACTTCAGAAGTGGAGCGCAGGATTCTTTCATTGATGTAGCCACATCTAGCGAGGAACCTCGGTTGACCTAACCGCATGGGCACAAACCTTTTTGCACGTCGCTAGCTGGATCCAATTTGTAAGTGTAGACCAGGCCTCCGTTGCCCCATTAATAAGATGGATCTAATCGTGCTTCCCTCCGTTTTGAAGCAGGTTGGCTGTTGTTTTAAAAATGTCTAGAGATTTGAGGGGCCTCAGCTCTCTGGCCCCCACAGTTTGAGACGCCCTGTATCCCCGCTCCTGACATCAGGCTGTTGTGGTCGTCTCTCGTCGACCATACGAAACCCCAGGACTTTTGGAAACCTTGGCCGTTCGGGTGTTTGCATGAGACGGTCTCTCAGTCCTAGGACTAAGTCAGAGTGTCTTAAAAAATGAAATTAGCAAGACAAAAGGCTGCGCACAGACACGTGTGGTTCAGAGAAGCCTAAAACTGGATCCCAATTTCTGTCTGCACGAAACATTTGAAAGTCCATTAAAGAAATTGACCCCAGACATTAATGGGGGACTCAAGTGTTTATTTTTTGTGCCATGGTGGAAACCAGCAGTTCAGTGAGTGGGTCTATTTTGTTTAAACATTCGGCCTCTCCTTCTGCAGCAAGATGAACAGAGATAACAAACCGCGTGCGAAGCGGATGACCCTCTAATGCAATTGTGTTTGAAGAAATAACGGCTCCTTCCCGAGATAAAACCTTGCCTGCAAAACGTGAGCTGCTCTGGGTGCACAAGGTGCCGGATGGCCCTGGGGTGGGGCCTGCACAGACGGTGCCCGGAGCTCCCTGACCCTGCCTGCAGCCCCAGAGCTACCAGCCTGGCCTCCCCCCCGGCCGCTTGTGACGTGCCCCCCCCTTGGCTTGGGGGAGCCGTGTCTGAGTCTGACTCTGCCGAACTCAGATTCGCCTTGTGCCAAACGCAGCCCCCGGCCGGTCACTGGGCCGTGCTGGACAGTCCTGCCGGGGCACCGGCAGAGAGACACTGGGGCGCCTGCGAGTGGGGGTGTCTAGCGCTGCCCCTTTCCCCTCCAAAGAGGGGCCCCACACGCAGGCCCTTGCTGCCGACCCCCAAGGCCCCACGTGTCCAGTCTGCTCCCAGTGAGCCCACTTCCCGGCCCCCTTGTTCTCAGTGTGCCCGGATCCGGCTTCCAGCCCTCCCCACCCCTTGCGAGCGCCCGGAGGTGCTGGCTGGTCCCCCCGTCTCCATGCACCCCTCGCCCACAGGCCAGTCAAGGAAGCAAAAGGGGCACGAAGTCTCCGGGATCCAAGGTTTCGATGCCAAGAGGCGTCCGGCGAAGTCGCTGGGTCCCCAGGAAAGGGCACAAAGGTTCCCGGTCGAAGGGCTGAACACAACAAGGCTCCAGACCCACTGCCGGGCTACAAGGACCCGACACAACGTGATCAGGAGCTTCCCACTGAAACGACCACACGGGAGTGAGACGTCTCTGCCGAGGGACACGGGGACCTGCCTGAGTTTCACTGTCACCTCCTGCTCTCCTGGCCCCTGGAGCGCGGCCCCTTCTGAGTCGTCCGCACCCCCCGGCCCTGGGCAGGCACGACCAGCCCCCCACAGTGCTCCGGCCTCGGTACCCCGACCCCATCCCGGGACATGAGACAGCAACAGGAGGGGATGCTGGCCAAGAAGGGGGAGACACCCCCTCCGAGGAGCTAACAAATCCGGCAGCCCCAGACCTGCCCCTCCTCCAGGAGCCCCTATCAGGGCTCTGCCCCACTTTGACATGATGACTGCAGAAATTGGGGGCCCACAGGAGCACCCCACAACCTGCCGAAATCCCAATACCAGATGTCAGGGGACCTGCTGCCACCATCACGTGGTTTAAACCCACAATTGGGGTGCACACTAGAAACCAACCCTCGGGGCACCCCAGCTCTGTGTCCCCAAAAGAGCTTGAGAGAGGAGAGAGAAAAGCAAGCGGCCTCAGGCAGGCAGCCACACACAGATGGACACAAAAAGCTACCAATCGTGGTTAATTAGAAAAAAGGAACAACCCTGTATTATCAGAACCAAGCCACGGTTGCAAGCGTAGCACAGTGGCTAGAGGGAAGGATCCCCCATTGATCTAGATACTCAGGGAGAGTCCCTGGGCCGAAGGCTTGGTTACAAAAGAGGAAAAGGGAACAGTTCACCAGCTCAGCCATTAGCTCCAAGTCCCCAAACAACGAAAACAAGAAATGCTGACGGACTAGCTACACTTTTCCCTACTTCCACCTTCCTCACCGGGTGCTGCTCAGCCCTCCTGATTCTGACGTCCCCACTCTGGACTCTGCAGTGGAGAGCATCTTTGCCTCCACCGTCATAAGCAACCGGTCTGCTCTCCTCGGGCTCTACCTCGCCAGCGTCAGGCACGCCATGGACACAGAGGCACTCGCCTTGCCTCCTCGCAAGGGCAGACTGCGCAGGACAGCGCGTCACGGGAAGTGCTGTGGGGCTAGAGGTGGAACCCCCAGGGCCTCAGCCATTGCCACTTGCTTGAGTGGCCCCCAGCTGGTGCCTTTTGTCCCCACGGTCCTGCATCTGCAATGCCTGGGGCCACCTGGGGACGAGGAGCGGCTGCTGCTGGACACAGGAGAGCGGGTACCTCGCCTCGGGACCTCGGAGCACAGCACTGTCGCTCTGGGGTCTCCAGGGTCCCCTACGTGGAAGAAGGGTGAGAAGGTCTGAAGAGTTGGGGAGCAGCAGGGGGACCCCAGCAGAGCTGGATTTGGAAGGAGGCCTGAATGGTGGGAAAACGAGATGGGCTGGGGTGACCATTGAACTGTCCTTCCATGGCCCCTCAAAACCAAGGCAAACAAGGGAAGCTAACAGGACCTAGGGCAAGTCATTCAATCATACCCTGCCTCAGTTTCCCCATCAGTAAAATGCAGATAACCATTCCGATCTGCCTCGCCGGTGGGGGCAGCACCATGAAGTGCTGCGCGGAGCTGATGAGCAGTCAGGCCTGGTTCTTAGGGGAGGGGGGAGGCCGGCTCGCTCCCCCCACACCTGTTCCCTGAGTCACTGCTTAGCACATGCCGGTTTCATGGACAAAGTCTTTCTAAGACTTTCCACCCAGCCCCAGTGGTCGCCCCTGCAAGGGGCCTGGAGGGCAAGAGAGAGCAGGTGTGAATCACAGGGTCTCACACACACACACACACACACACACACACACACACACACACCCATTGGTGCATTGTGCGCGCGCACACGCACACACACACACACACACACACACACACCCATTGGTGCATCGTGCAGACACACACACACACACACCCATTGCTGCATTGTGCACACACACACACACACACCCATTGGTGCATCGTGCAGACACACACACAGACACACACACACACATTGCTGCATTGCACACACACACACACACACACACACCCATTGCTGCATTGTACACACACACACACACATTGCTGCATTGTGCACACACACACACACACCCATTGGTGCATCGTGCAGACACACACACACACACACACACACACACCCATTGCTGCATTGTGCGCACACACACACACACACACCCATTGCTGCATTGCACACACACACACACACACACACACACCCATTGCTGCATTGCACACACACACACACACACATTGCTGCATTGTGCACACACACACCCATTGGTGCATCGTGCAGACACACACACACACACACACACACACACACACACCCATTGCTGCATTGTACACACACACACACACACACATTGCTGCATTGTGCACACACACACCCATTGGTGCATCGTGCAGACACACACACACACACACACACACACACACACCCATTGGTGCATTGTGCAGACTCAGGAGGAACTGGGGCCGCTTGTGACTCTCTGATACGTTCCCTCCTTTCTCCCAGGCTACCTGCCCCCACTTTCCTCAGCCCCCCCCCCCCCCGTGTGCCTGGCTCCATGCTCAGCGGAGGGGGCGGCAGGTCCGTGGGGCGGGGGAGCTCTCCCGGGCGGGCAGGGGGCACTGCCCTGAGGAAGTCGTTGTGGGGCTGCCCCGGCCGGTGAGGGCGATCGCCCCACCCAGCGCCCGCCCCGTGGGTCGGGCAGGGCCGCTATAAACGGTGGAGCCGCTCGTCTTAGGGTGCAGCTGGGACGAGAGCATCTGTGCAGAGATGGGGCAAAGTAGGAGGAGTTGGGGGGTGGCAGGAGGAGGGGGAATAAGGGGGTTCTGAGCGGGGGGAGCGGGGCAGGCTGGGAGCCAGGACTCCTGGGGTCTCTCTCTGGCCTGGGAAGGGAGTGGTGGCTAGTGGTTAAAGCGGGGGGGTGGGGGGGGGAGGGAGCGGCTGGGAGCCAGGATGCCTGGGTTCTCTGCCGGTTCGGGGAGGGGAGTGGGGACCAGTGGTTAGAGCGGGGGGGGAGTGGCTAGGAGCCAGGATGCCTAGGTTCTCCCCTGGCTCTAGGAGGGGAGTGGGGGCCAGTGGTTAGAGCGGGCGGGGAGCTGGCGGGGGGGATCCCGTGAGGTTCCAAGCTCTTCTCCCTTCCCTGCAGACGTCAGCAACAGCGGCCTGATCACCGGCAGCATCATCGGTAACGACAACAAGAACAACCTCGTCCTGTCCCTGCTGGCACCGAACGCCACCTGTGAGTAGCGGGGGGGGGGGGGAGGGGAGGCGCTGGGGGGGGGTCCCCGGCGGCGCTGACTCCCCGTCTCTCCGCAGTGTACCTGGGCTCGTCCCACCTGTGAGTAGCGGGGGGGGGATGCAGGGGGGGTCCCCGGCGGCGCTGACTCCCCGTCTCTCCGCAGTGTACCTGGGCTCGTCCCACCTGTGAGTAGCGGGGGGGGGAGGCGAGGTGCTGGGGGGGGGTCCCCGGCGGTGCTGACTCCCCGTCTCTCCGCAGTGTACCTGGGCTTGTCCCACCTGTGAGTAGCGGGGGGGGGGGTAGCGGGGGGGTCCCGGCGGCGCTGACTCCCCGTCTCTCCGCAGTGTACCTGGGCTCGTCCCACCTGTGAGTAGCGGGGGGGGGATGCAGGGGGGGTCCCCGGCGGCGCTGACTCCCCGTCTCTCCGCAGTGTACCTGGGCTCGTCCCACCTGTGAGTAGCGGGGGGGGTGCAGGGGGGGTCCCCGGCGGCGCTGACTCCCCGTCTCTCCGCAGTGTACCTGGGCTCGTCCCACCTGTGAGTAGCGGGGGGGGTGCAGGGGGGGTCCCCGGCGGCGCTGACTCCCCGTCTCTCCGCAGTGTACCTGGGCTCGTCCCACCTGTGAGTAGCGGGGGGGGGGGGTGTGACGTAGTGGGGGTACCTGGCTGGTTTCTATGCTGCTGGCTCTGGGGGAACCCCCACTGGCTGCCGTGGGTACCAGGACCCAGCAAAACAGGATGAGTCACTATGCAAACCAGTGGCCAGACACCCCCCATGGAGAGGAACAAAGGAAGGGGGATGCTGCCTTGGCTGGGGGGCAGGGCTGGAAGTTAGTGAGTTGGTTGCTGGCTGTCGGAGGGCATGGAGGAGAGCCTAGGGGAAGGGGCTGGAGTTTAGGGGCCCAGTCTCCCCCATCTCAAGGGGGCCTGAGGCATCCTAGCCCAGTTCCTGTAACCAGACTACATCTGTGCTGCGCTGTGCTGGAGGAGCAATAAACCACCCTCAATTCCACTGGCTGGTGCAGTCTGTTTGTGCCATTTCGGGGTGCAGGAGACGGGGAACCCCCAACGTGCCGTCACAGGGGGATGCAGGGGGGGTCCCCGGCGGCGCTGACTCCCCGTCTCTCCGCAGTGTACCTGGGCTCGTCCCACCTGTGAGTAGCGGGGGGGATGCAGGGGGGGTCCCCGGCGGCGCTGACTCCCCGTCTCTCCGCAGTGTACCTGGGCTCGTCCCACCTGTGAGTAGCGGGGGGGGGATGCAGGGGGGGTCCCCGGCGGCGCTGACTCCCCGTCTCTCCGCAGTGTACCTGGGCTCGTCCCACCTGTGAGTAGCGGGGGGGGGTAGCGGGGGGGTCCCCGGCGGCGCTGACTCCCCGTCTCTCCGCAGTGTACCTGGGCTCGTCCCACCTGTGAGTAGCGGGGGGGGGATGCAGGGGGGGTCCCCGGCGGCGCTGACTCCCCGTCTCTCCGCAGTGTACCTGGGCTCGTCCCACCTGTGAGTAGCGGGGGGGGGATGCAGGGGGGGTCCCCGGCGGCGCTGACTCCCCGTCTCTCCGCAGTGTACCTGGGCTCGTCCCACCTGTGAGTAGCGGGGGGGGGTAGCGGGGGGGTCCCCGGCGGCGCTGACTCCCCGTCTCTCCGCAGTGTACCTGGGCTCGTCCCACCTGTGAGTAGCGGGGGGGGGTAGCGGGGGGGTCCCCGGCGGCGCTGACTCCCCGTCTCTCCGCAGTGTACCTGGGCTCGTCCCACCTGTGAGTAGCGGGGGGGGATGCAGGGGGGGTCCCCGGCGGCGCTGACTCCCCGTCTCTCCGCAGTGTACCTGGGCTCATCCCACCTGTGAGTAGCGGGGGGGGATGCAGGGGGGGTCCCCGGCGGCGCTGACTCCCCGTCTCTCCGCAGTGTACCTGGGCTCGTCCCACCTGTGAGTAGCGGGGGGGGATGCAGGGGGGGTCCCCGGCGGCGCTGACTCCCCGTCTCTCCGCAGTGTACCTGGGCTCGTCCCACCTGTGAGTAGCGGGGGGGGGTGCAGGGGGGGTCCCCGGCGGCGCTGACTCCCCGTCTCTCCGCAGTGTACCTGGGCTCGTCCCACCTGTGAGTAGCGGGGGGGGGGGGTGTGTGACGTAGTGGGGGTACCTGGCTGGTTTCTATGCTGCTGGCTCTGGGGGAACCCCCACTGGCTGCCGTGGGTACCACGACCCAGCAAAACAGGATGAGTCACTATGCAAACCAGTGGCCAGACACCCCCCATGGAGAGGAACAAAGGAAGGGGGATGCTGCCTTGGCTGGGGGGCAGGGCTGGAAGTTAGTGAGTTGGTTGCTGGCTGTCGGAGGGCATGGAGGAGAGCCTAGGGGAAGGGGCTGGAGTTTAGGGGCCCAGTCTCCCCCATCTCAAGGGGGCCTGAGGCATCCTAGCCCAGTTCCTGTAACCAGACTACATCTGTGCTGCGCTGTGCTGGAGGAGCAATAAACCACCCTCAATTCCACTGGCTGGTGCAGTCTGTTTGTGCCATTTCGGGGTGCAGGAGACGGGGAACCCCCAACGTGCCGTCACAGGGGGATGCAGGGGGGGGTCCCCGGCGGCGCTGACTCCCCGTCTCTCCGCAGTGTACCTGGGCTTGTCCCACCTGTGAGTAGCGGGGGGGGGATGCAGGGGGGGTCCCCGGCGGCGCTGACTCCCCGTCTCTCCGCAGTGTACCTGGGCTCGTCCCACCTGTGAGTAGCGGGGGGGGGATGCAGGGGGGGTCCCCGGCGGCGCTGACTCCCCGTCTCTCCGCAGTGTACCTGGGCTCGTCCCACCTGTGAGTAGCGGGGGGGGGATGCAGGGGGGGTCCCCGGTGGCGCTGACTCCCCGTCTCTCCGCAGTGTACCTGGGCTCGTCCCACCTGTGAGTAGCGGGGGGGGTAGCGGGGGGGTCCCCGGCGGCGCTGACTCCCCGTCTCTCCGCAGTGTACCTGGGCTCGTCCCACCTGTGAGTAGCGGGGGGGTAGCGGGGGGGTCCCCGGCGGCGCTGACTCCCCGTCTCTCCGCAGTGTACCTGGGCTCGTCCCACCTGTGAGTAGCGGGGGGGGGATGCAGGGGGGGTCCCCGGCGGCGCTGACTCCCCGTCTCTTCGCAGTGTACCTGGGCTCGTCCCACCTGTGAGTAGCGGGGGGGGGGGTAGCGGGGGGGTCCCCGGCGGCGCTGACTCCCCGTCTCTCCGCAGTGTACCTGGGCTCGTCCCACCTGTGAGTAGCGGGGGGGGGTAGCGGGGGGGTCCCCGGCGGCGCTGACTCCCCGTCTCTCCGCAGTGTACCTGGGCTCGTCCCACCTGTGAGTAGCGGGGGGGGATGCAGGGGGGGTCCCCGGCGGCGCTGACTCCCCGTCTCTCCGCAGTGTACCTGGGCTCGTCCCACCTGTGAGTAGCGGGGGGGGGGATGCAGGGGGGGTCCCCGGCGGCGCTGACTCCCCGTCTCTCCGCAGTGTACCTGGGCTCGTCCCACCTGTGAGTAGCGGGGGGGGTAGCGGGGGGGTCCCCGGCGGCGCTGACTCCCCGTCTCTCCGCAGTGTACCTGGGCTCGTCCCACCTGTGAGTAGCGGGGGGGGGTAGCGGGGGGGGGTCCCCGGCGGCGCTGACTCCCCGTCTCTCCGCACTGTACCTGGGCTTGTCCCACCTGTGAGTAGCGGGGGGGGGATGCAGGGGGGGTCCCCGGCGGCGCTGACTCCCCGTCTCTCCGCAGTGTACCTGGGCTCGTCCCACCTGTGAGTAGCGGGGGGGGGATGCAGGGGGGGTCCCCGGCGGCGCTGACTCCCCGTCTCTCCGCAGTGTACCTGGGCTCGTCCCACCTGTGAGTAGCGGGGGGGGGGGAGGCGAGGTGCTGGGGGGGGGGGTCCCCGGCGGTGCTGACTCCCCGTCTCTCCGCAGTGTACCTGGGCTTGTCCCACCTGTGAGTAGCGGGGGGGGGTAGCGGGGGGGTCCCGGCGGCGCTGACTCCCCGTCTCTCCGCAGTGTACCTGGGCTCGTCCCACCTGTGAGTAGCGGGAGAGGTGCAGGGGGGGTCCCCGGCGGCGCTGACTCCCCGTCTCTCCGCAGTGTACCTGGGCTCGTCCCACCTGTGAGTAGCGGGAGAGGTGCAGGGGGGGTCCCCGGCGGCGCTGACTCCCCGTCTCTCCGCAGTGTACCTGGGCTCGTCCCACCTGTGAGTAGCGGGGGGGGTGCAGGGGGGGTCCCCGGCGGCGCTGACTCCCCGTCTCTCCGCAGTGTACCTGGGCTCGTCCCACCTGTGAGTAGCGGGGGGGGGGGGGTGTGACGTAGTGGGGGTACCTGGCTGGTTTCTATGCTGCTGGCTCTGGGGGAACCCCCACTGGCTGCCGTGGGTACCACGACCCAGCAAAACAGGATGAGTCACTATGCAAACCAGTGGCCAGACACCCCCCATGGAGAGGAACAAAGGAAGGGGGATGCTGCCTTGGCTGGGGGGCAGGGCTGGAAGTTAGTGAGTTGGTTGCTGGCTGTCGGAGGGCATGGAGGAGAGCCTAGGGGAAGGGGCTGGAGTTTAGGGGCCCAGTCTCCCCCATCTCAAGGGGGCCTGAGGCATCCTAGCCCAGTTCCTGTAACCAGACTACATCTGTGCTGCGCTGTGCTGGAGGAGCAATAAACCACCCTCAATTCCACTGGCTGGTGCAGTCTGTTTGTGCCATTTCGGGGTGCAGGAGACGGGGAACCCCCAACGTGCCGTCACAGGGGGATGCAGGGGGGGTCCCCGGCGGCGCTGACTCCCCGTCTCTCCGCAGTGTACCTGGGCTCGTCCCACCTGTGAGTAGCGGGGGGGGGATGCAGGGGGGGTCCCCGGCGGCGCTGACTCCCCGTCTCTCCGCAGTGTACCTGGGCTCGTCCCACCTGTGAGTAGCGGGGGGGGTGCAGGGGGGGTCCCCGGCGGCGCTGACTCCCCGTCTCTCCGCAGTGTACCTGGGCTCGTCCCACCTGTGAGTAGCGGGGGGGGTGCAGGGGGGGTCCCCGGCGGCGCTGACTCCCCGTCTCTCCGCAGTGTACCTGGGCTCGTCCCACCTGTGAGTAGCGGGGGGGGGTGCAGGGGGGGTCCCCGGCGGCGCTGACTCCCCGTCTCTCCGCAGTGTACCTGGGCTCGTCCCACCTGTGAGTAGCGGGGGGGGGGGTGTGACGTAGTGGGGGTACCTGGCTGGTTTCTATGCTGCTGGCTCTGGGGGAACCCCCACTGGCTGCCGTGGGTACCACGACCCAGCAAAACAGGATGAGTCACTATGCAAACCAGTGGCCAGACACCCCCCATGGAGAGGAACAAAGGAAGGGGGATGCTGCCTTGGCTGGGGGGCAGGGCTGGAAGTTAGTGAGTTGGTTGCTGGCTGTCGGAGGGCATGGAGGAGAGCCTAGGGGAAGGGGCTGGAGTTTAGGGGCCCAGTCTCCCCCATCTCAAGGGGGCCTGAGGCATCCTAGCCCAGTTCCTGTAACCAGACTACATCTGTGCTGCGCTGTGCTGGAGGAGCAATAAACCACCCTCAATTCCACTGGCTGGTGCAGTCTGTTTGTGCCATTTCGGGGTGCAGGAGACGGGGAACCCCCAACGTGCCGTCACAGGGGGATGCAGGGGGGGTCCCCGGCGGCGCTGACTCCCCGACTCTCCGCAGTGTACCTGGGCTCGTCCCACCTGTGAGTAGCGGGGGGGGGATGCAGGGGGGGTCCCCGGCGGCGCTGACTCCCCGTCTCTCCGCAGTGTACCTGGGCTCGTCCCACCTGTGAGTAGCGGGGGGGGTGCAGGGGGGGTCCCCGGCGGCGCTGACTCCCCGTCTCTCCGCAGTGTACCTGGGCTCGTCCCACCTGTGAGTAGCGGGGGGGGGTAGCGGGGGGGGTCCCCGGCGGCGCTGACTCCCCGTCTCTCCGCAGTGTACCTGGGCTCGTCCCACCTGTGAGTAGCGGGAGGGGTAGCGGGGGGGTCCCCGGCGGCGCTGACTCCCCGTCTCTCCGCAGTGTACCTGGGCTCGTCCCACCTGTGAGTAGCGGGGGGGGGATGCAGGGGGGGTCCCCGGCGGCGCTGACTCCCCGTCTCTCCGCAGTGTACCTGGGCTCGTCCCACCTGTGAGTAGCGGGGGGGGGGGTAGCGGGGGGGGTCCCCGGCGGCGCTGACTCCCCGTCTCTCCGCAGTGTACCTGGGCTCGTCCCACCTGTGAGTAGCGGGGGGGGGATGCAGGGGGGGTCCCCGGTGGCGCTGACTCCCCGTCTCTCCGCAGTGTACCTGGGCTCGTCCCACCTGTGAGTAGCGGGGGGGGATGCAGGGGGGGTCCCCGGCGGCGCTGACTCCCCGTCTCTCCGCAGTGTACCTGGGCTCGTCCCACCTGTGAGTAGCGGGGGGGGGATGCAGGGGGGGTCCCCGGCGGCGCTGACTCCCCGTCTCTCCGCAGTGTACCTGGGCTCGTCCCACCTGTGAGTAGCGGGGGGGGGGAGGCGAGGTGGTGGGGGGGGGTCCCCGGCGGTGCTGACTCCCCGTCTCTCCGCAGTGTACCTGGGCTCGTCCCACCTGTGAGTAGCGGGGGGGGGTAGCGGGGGGGTCCCGGCGGCGCTGACTCCCCGTCTCTCCGCAGTGTACCTGGGCTCGTCCCACCTGTGAGTAGCGGGGGGGGGGATGCAGGGGGTTCCCCGGCGGCGCTGACTCCCCGTCTCTCCGCAGTGTACCTGGGCTCGTCCCACCTGTGAGTAGCGGGGGGGGGATGCAGGGGGTTCCCCGGCGGCGCTGACTCCCCGTCTCTCCGCAGTGTACCTGGGCTCGTCCCACCTGTGAGTAGCGGGGGGGGATGCAGGGGGGGTCCCCGGCGGCGCTGACTCCCCGTCTCTCCGCAGTGTACCTGGGCTCGTCCCACCTGTGAGTAGCGGGGGGGGGGGGTGTGACGTAGTGGGGGTACCTGGCTGGTTTCTATGCTGCTGGCTCTGGGGGAACCCCCACTGGCTGCCGTGGGTACCACGACCCAGCAAAACAGGATGAGTCACTATGCAAACCAGTGGCCAGACACCCCCCATGGAGAGGAACAAAGGAAGGGGGATGCTGCCTTGGCTGGGGGGCAGGGCTGGAAGTTAGTGAGTTGGTTGCTGGCTGTCGGAGGGCATGGAGGAGAGCCTAGGGGAAGGGGCTGGAGTTTAGGGGCCCAGTCTCCCCCATCTCAAGGGGGCCTGAGGCATCCTAGCCCAGTTCCTGTAACCAGACTACATCTGTGCTGCGCTGTGCTGGAGGAGCAATAAACCACCCTCAATTCCACTGGCTGGTGCAGTCTGTTTGTGCCATTTCGGGGTGCAGGAGACGGGGAACCCCCAACGTGCCGTCACAGGGGGATGCAGGGGGGGTCCCCGGCGGCGCTGACTCCCCGTCTCTCCGCAGTGTACCTGGGCTCGTCCCACCTGTGAGTAGCGGGGGGGATGCAGGGGGGGTCCCCGGCGGCGCTGACTCCCCGTCTCTCCGCAGTGTACCTGGGCTCGTCCCACCTGTGAGTAGCGGGGGGGGGATGCAGGGGGGGTCCCCGGCGGCGCTGACTCCCCGTCTCTCCGCAGTGTACCTGGGCTCGTCCCACCTGTGAGTAGCGGGGGGGGGTAGCGGGGGGGTCCCCGGCGGCGCTGACTCCCCGTCTCTCCGCAGTGTACCTGGGCTCGTCCCACCTGTGAGTAGCGGGGGGGGGATGCAGGGGGGGTCCCCGGCGGCGCTGACTCCCCGTCTCTCCGCAGTGTACCTGGGCTCGTCCCACCTGTGAGTAGCGGGGGGGAGGCAGGGGGGGTCCCCGGCGGCGCTGACTCCCCGTCTCTCCGCAGTGTACCTGGGCTCGTCCCACCTGTGAGTAGCGGGGGGGATGCAGGGGGGGTCCCCGGCGGCGCTGACTCCCCGTCTCTCCGCAGTGTACCTGGGCTCGTCCCACCTGTGAGTAGCGGGGGGGGTAGCGGGGGGGTCCCCGGCGGCGCTGACTCCCCGTCTCTCCGCAGTGTACCTGGGCTCGTCCCACCTGTGAGTAGCGGGGGGGGGTAGCGGGGGGGTCCCCGGTGGCGCTCACTCCCCGTCTCTCCGCAGTGTACCTGGGCTCGTCCCACCTGTGAGTAGCGGGGGGGGGTAGCGGGGGGGTCCCCGGCGGCGCTGACTCCCCGTCTCTCCGCAGTGTACCTGGGCTCGTCCCACCTGTGAGTAGCGGGGGGGGTAGCGGGGGGGGGTCCCCGGCGGCGCTGACTCCCCGTCTCTCCGCAGTGTACCTGGGCTCGTCCCACCTGTGAGTAGCGGGGGGGGAGGCAGGGGGGGTCCCCGGCAGCGCTGACTCCCCGTCTCTCCGCAGTGTACCTGGGCTCGTCCCACCTGTGAGTAGCGGGGGGGGAGGCAGGGGGGGTCCCCGGCGGCGCTGACTCCCCGTCTCTCCGCAGTGTACCTGGGCTCGTCCCACCTGTGAGTAGCGGGGGGGGGTAGCGGGGGGGGTCCCCGGCGGCGCTGACTCCCCGTCTCTCCGCAGTGTACCTGGGCTCGTCCCACCTGGAGCTGGCGGCCGCCCCGGAGCAACTGGCCTCTTGGAGCAGCGCGGAGGAGACCTGGGTCCTGCAGTCCGAGTGCGCCAGCCGAGAGTCGGGTGAGGGCCGGGCCGGGGGGGGGGGGGGCGGGCAGCTGGAACAGGGACGTGGCCCTTTGTGGCTTTCCCAGCCCCCCCCCCCCCGATGGGGCAGCGAGTGTGCGGGCAGGGGCTGTGCTCTGCTGCCTGATGTCACTGCCCCCCCCCCCAGCTGTGGGCGCACTGCCTGGCCGCAGAAGCCCATCCCAGCAAGCCGCTGCTCCCCCCTCTCCCAAAGTGGGGGGGGGGTCTCTTCTCACCTGGAGGCCCAGCCCAGGGGGGACCAGCCCAAATAGCTCCCAGAAATGGCGCCCACAGCCCTGAGACCTCGGGAGCAAAACACTGGGGTGAGGGCAGTGCCGGGAGGGAGCGGGACCCTGGGGTCTCCCTGGCTCTGGGAGGGGAGTGGGGCCCAGTGGTTAGAGCAGGGGGGGTGGGAGCCAGGACTCCTGGGGTTGTTCCCTGGCTGCACGGGGGGCAGGTGTCCAGCATGCGGGTGGCAGGGCCCAGGAAGGGTCGTGGGGCCCCTGACCCCCAGTAAATACACAGGTGAGTGGTGGGGGACAGGCTGGGCAGGGTGTTAATGGCCATGACCAGCTCCCACCCCTGTGCCTGGCCAGGGCAGCGCTGGGGGGAGGGGGGTGGGGAGCCAGGGCTGGATGGGAGGGGGGGATCCGGCGAGCATCTGGCGCTGGCAACCACTTGGCCCTGGCGCTGCAGGGGGCCTACACCGGAGAGTGGGGGCAGCGCGGGGGGGGGGCATGTGGGCTGCGGGGGGAAGGGACGTGGGGTCCCGGATCCGGTGACTCTGACCCCCCCTCTCTCTCCAGTGACGCTCAAGCCGGGGTCTCTGTACCGGCTCCCTGCGGATCGAGAGGTCCAGAACCCGGAGAGCACTGTGAGGGAGACCTGTGAGCAGCGCTGCCTGAGCGGGGGGCGCGGGACCCGGGGGGGGGGGGTCTGTGCTCACTGGGCCCCAGCTCTGCCTGGTCCTTCTCCTCCAGCCTGGGATGTGTCCCCAGGCCCCCCCCCCACCTGGATCCAGGCCTGGGGGAGACGCCCCAGTGTCCCCCTGCATCACGGGGCCCTTCTAAGCAGCCCCCCATCCCCTGGGCTGTAAAGCCCCAACTCCTGCCCCCGCCCATTCCCAGGCCCTGGGCTTGGTGCCGCTCAGTCCCTCCCAGTTCTAGCCGGGTGGGGGCCGTGGGGCGAGGGCATCCTCCCCCCCGCGCTGCTGGACTCTCCCCCCCGCTCTGGTGTGTGGGCCCCTCGTGCTGGGGAGAGGGCCCCCCCCCACCCTGCTGAACCCGCCCGTGCCTGGCCCCATCCCCTCACTGGCAGGACCGGCTCATTCCCCGGGGGGACCAGCCCAAATAGCTCCCAGAAATGGCGCCCACAGCCCTGGGGCCTGGGGAGCAAAACCCTGGGGTGAGGGCAGGGCTGTGCCGGGTGGGAGCGGGACCCTGGGGTCTCCCTGGCTCTGGGAGGGAAGTGGGGCCCAGTGATTAGAGCAGGGGGACCGGGAGAGGGACTCCTGTGTCCTTCCTCTAATTCGCGGGGGGGGGGGGGCTCAGCATTCACGGCCCTGCCAGCTGTGAGTATCTGGGGGAGGTGCACGGGGTACGGGGAGAAGGGGCGTGGGGTCCCGAAGCCGGTGACTCTGACCCCCCCCCGTCTCTCTCCAGTGACGTTCAATCTGGCCTTTCTGTACCGGGGCTCTGCCGACGGGGCGGGGGGGGCGGAGCAGCGCGGGGGGCCGGACCCCGACGTCCAGTTCATCTTCACGCTGCCGGACGAGGCCACCCTGAAGGCTGCCGCCTCCATCCTGAAGTCCCTGAGCCGCGAGCTCACCCTGGAGGAGCTGTGGGAGCGGGTCGGCCAGAGCGGGGGTGAGAGCAGGCGGGGGTGGGGGGGGGACAGGGAAGTGGCAGACGGAGCCTGGGACCCGCATCCCCCGGCCTGAGCTGCCGCTTGGGGCAAACTGCCCCCGGCCCAGAGCCCCCCCGGGGGGACCAGCCCAAATAGCTCCCAGAAATGGCGCCCACAGCCCTGGGGCTTGGGGAGCAAAACACTGGGGTGAGGGCAGGGCCGTGCCGGGTGGGAGCGGGACCCTGGGGTCTCCCTGGCTCTGGGAGGGGAGTGGGGGCCAGTGGTTAGAGCAGGGGGGCTGGGAGCCAGGACTCCTGGGGTCTCTCCCTGGCTCTGGGAGGGGGGTGGGGGCCAGTGTTTAGAGCAGGGGCTGGGAGCCAGGACTCCTGGGGTCTCCCTGGCTCTGGGAGGGGAGTGGGGGCCAGTGGTTAGAGCAGGGGCTGGGAGCCAGGACTCCTGGGGTCTCTCCCTGGCTCTGGGGGAGGGGGGCAGTGACCACACGGGGGGTGGCAGGTCTCCGGGCACAGACAGGACCATGGGGCCCCTGCCCACACACTAAATGCGCAGTCGGGGGGGGGGGGGGCAGGCCGGGCAGGGTTTTGATTGCTTGGGCATTAGTGGCCGTAACCAGCTCCTGTGCCTGGGGAGGGCAGTGCTGAGGGGAGGGGGGTGGGGAGCCAGGGGCTGGGGGAGGAGAAGGTCCGGACCTGCCCTCCAACTTTCTCTCCAATCAGTGTTCAATGGCTGCTGGGGGGCGGGGCCCGGTGGGAAAAGGGGCGGGGCCCAGTGGGAGAGTGGGCGGGGCCCATGAGCAGCTGGTCTCGGGACTCCAGGCTGGGCCGGGTTCCCTGCCGGCGGGAGGGTCCTGTCCTGGGACTGGGCCCATGGCCCGGGCGGTGCAGGGGGCGACGCTGGTGAATTGGGGGCAGCGCGGGAAGGGGGGAAGGGACATGGGGGCCTGGTGCTGGTGGCTCTAAGCCCCCCCCCCCGTCTCCCTTCAGCGAATCGCAAGGCCGAGGCCCAGCGCTTGCTGGAGCAGCGCGGAGCCGGGGGGATCGGCTGGACCTCTGAAGACTTGGAGCTCTTCCTGGATGCTCTGGAGAGCACAGGTGAGGGCGGGGCCCCGGGAGGGGGGGGGCGCAGCTGGACCAGGGACACGGCCCTTTGGGGCTGGGCCGCTCCCTCTGTGCCCCCCCCCCGACAGAGCAGAGTGTGTGGGGGCAGGGTGCTGGCGGCTCAGGCAAAACGGGGCCTGCTGCAGCTTCCTGACGCCTCTCCCCCTGCTCCCCCGATGCCTGGGATTCCTCCGCCCACGGCAGGACTCTGCACTTGTCCTTGTTCAACCTCATCCGATTTCTTGTGGCCTGATCCTCTAATCTGTCCAGGTCACTCTGGGCCCTTCCCTGCCCCCCAGCGTCTCTACCCTCCCCCTGGCTCAGTGTCAGCCGCAAACGTGCTGAGGGTGCAACTCATCCCCTCAGCCAGGCCGTTAATGAAGATGTTGTGACGGCGCGTTGGGGGTTCCCCGTCTCCTGCACCCCGAAATGGCACAAACAGACTGCACCAGCCAGTGGAATTGAGGGTGGTTTATTGCTCCTCCAGCACAGCGCAGCACAGATGTAATCTGGTCACAGGAACTGGGCTAGGATGCCTCAGGCCCCCTTGAGATGGGGGAGACTGGGCCCCTAAACTCCAGCCCCTTCTCCTAGGCTCTCCTCCATGCCCTCCGACAGCCAGCAACCAACTCACTAACTTCCAGCCCTGCCCCCCAGCCAAGGCAGCATCCCCCTTCCTTTGTTCCTCTCCATGGGGGGTGTCTGGCCACTGGTTTGCATAGTGACTCATCCTGTTTTGCTGGGTCGTGGTACCCACGGCAGCCAGTGGGGGTTCCCCCAGAGCCAGCAGCATAGAAACCAGCCAGGTACCCCCACTACGTCACAGATGTTGAACAAAACCGGCCCTAGAACTGATCCCTGGGGCTCCGCTAGAAACCGACCCCCAGCCTGACATGGAGCCGTTGATCACGACCTGCTGGGCCCGGCCTAGCCAGCTCCCTACCCATCTCACCGTCCATTTCTCCATCCACATTCCCTTCACTCGCTGGCAGGAATATTGTGGGAGACGTAGCACAAGCCTGGCTAAAGTCGAGGTCTGTCACAGCCCCCGACTGTCCCACGGCCACAGAGCCAGGCACCTCAGCACAGACGCTAATCAGATCGGTCAGGCAGGACCTGCCCTGGGTGAATCCCTGTGACTGTTCCTGGTCACTTTCCCCTCCGCCACGTGCCTCACACTGGATTCCTCGAGGGCCCCTCCATGGTTTCTCCAGGACTGTGAGGCTGACGGGTCTGTCGTTCCCTGGATCGTCCTTCTGCCCTTTCTGAAGCCGGCGCCACATTTGCCTGTTTCCAGCCATCCGGGGTCTCTCCCGATCGCCGCGACTTTTCAAAGCTAACGGCCAAAGGCTCCTCAATGACACTGGCCAGTCCCCAGCCCCCTCGGGTGCATTAAATCCGGGCCCATGGATCTGTGTGTGTTTAGCTTTTCTAAATAGTCCCCACCCTGTTCTTTCCCCGCCGAGGGCTGTTCATCTCCTTCCCCTACAGGCAGTCCCCGGGTTACGTACAAGATAGGGACTGTAGGTTTGTTCTTAATTTGAATTTGTATGTAAGTCGGAACTGGTACATATTGTAGGGGAAACTCTAGCCAAACATTTCTCCAGAGCTCAGTTTTATTCTCCCACACCTCACTTCCCTCAGTCCTTTAGTCTCAAGCTGAGGTGTCTGCTGAGAAAAGCCGCTCCGCGTCTCCCTGGTCTGCTGGGTGGGGCGCTAGCTTCACGTCTCCCTGGTCTGCTGGGGGGAAGCAGCTAGTGTGGGGTTGCCTCACCCTGTTTGTAAGTAGGGATCCAATGTAAGTCGGATCCATGTAACCCGGGGACTGCCTGTATTGCCTTGCCTAGCGCATTAGTCTGGGGGTGACCTTGTCCGTGAAGACAGAGGCAGAGAAGCATCGAGTGCTTCAGCTTCCCCCCATCACCTGTCACTAGGTCACCTCCCTCCTCCAGTGGGGGCCCCCCCTCTGACCCCCTCTTCTTGGGAACGTGCCTGGAGAAACCTTCCTTGTTCCCCCCACACCCCTTGCCGGCTGCAATTCCCGTTGCGCTTCCCCCCCCTGACCCCCCCTGCATTCTCCACGCAGGGATCTGCAAACTCTTCCAGGACAAGCGCAAAGGGGACGGTGACACAAGCACCGGGTGTGAGCTCAGCCAGAGCGGGGGTGAGTGCGGGGCCTTCGGGGGGGGCTGAGTGGGGCACCGGCTGTGCAGGGGGCTGCGGGCAGGGCTAGCAGAGGGTCAGAGGGACTCCCAGGGGATGGGGTGCGCAGGGGTGGGCTGGTGTGAATGTGGGACCGGACCGAGGGGGTGGTGCCCATGGGCTGGGTGTGGGGGGCTCAGGAGGCTGGTGGCTGGGGGAGGGGAGCTGCTGTGCCTGGTTCCACCCCCCCACGAGAGCAGGTTTTCCCAAACCCCTTTTTCGCAGCAAAGCGGCTGCAGGTGCCAGAGGGGCAGGGCCCTGGCGGGTCCCTTCCCACCGAGCTCTGCCCCCGGCGACCCCCCGGCACCGTCCCAGGGCCTGATCCCCCAGTGACCACCCGGCACCGGCCCAGGGCCTGATCCCCCAGCGACCCCCCGGCACCGGCCCAGGGCCTGATCCCCCAGTGACCCCCCAGCACCGGCCCAGGGCCTGATCCCCCAGTGACCCCCCAGCACCGGCCCAGGGCCTGAGCCCCCAGCGACCCCCCGGCACCGGCCCAGGGCCTGATCCCCCAGTGACCCCCCAGCACCGGCCCAGGGCCTGATCCCCCAGCGACCCCCCGGCACCGGCCCAGGGCCCCCGGGAGAAGTTGCAGGCCCAGGGAGACTCCCCAGCGTTTCCTCTCCCTCTCGGGGCCCTTCCTGGTGGAGGCGTTTGACGTCTGTGCGGTTCAGCCGGGCGAGGGCCGAGTTCCCGTCCCAGGGGCTGACTTGCTGCTCCCAGCGCGATCCCTGCTCACTGGGGTTCAGCCCCCCCCTGGCTCCGGCTTCAGGCTCTTTTCCCTCCCCGCTGGGCCCGGTCGCAGGGCTCAGAGCGGGGAGCCGGGCCCAGCCCCGCGGACAGGACCCCCCAGGCAGGATGGCTGGACGGGCTTTGCTGTCTGCCCCACGGCACCTGGGCCTGCCCCCGGGTCCCTGCGCCCTGGGGATGGCACTGAGCACGGCTCCCTTTGCACCCGGCCCCTGAAACGCTGCGGGGGGGAGGTTCCCCAAACCCCCCTACAGCTCCCCTGCCCTGACATATTCCTCCTCCCCTCTTTCGCTGTTCTCACAGCTCTTGGTCTGGAGCTACTCAGCCCCCCCCCCCTCCTCTGCCAGCCGGCCAGCTGAGCTCCCTGCCCGCGTGGGCCTCTGAGCCTCTGGGCAGGGCTCACTAAAGAGCCGAGCGGCTGCGCAGCTTCCAGGGCCCTGAGCTGTCCCCTGGAGCCAGGTCCTGCCCCGGGAGCCGCCGCGCTCATGGCTCTGCCTTGTCTCCCTCCGCAGGGAAGTAGAGACGCCGGCACGGACAAGCCGCAGGTGAGAGCTGAGTCATCCCCCCATTTCTGTGCCGCTCGCTGTGCCCCTGGGGCCCAGCCGTCTGCCCCCCGCCCCTCGGCTGCATCTGGCCGGCTGTGGCCATGGGGGTGTCTGGCTTGTGTCTAGCCTGGCTCCTGGCCTTGTGCCAGGGGCTGGTGGGACGTGTCCTACTCCGAGAAAGGGGGGGACTCAGGAGCCTCAGCCCCACTGATTTACTGGGGTTTTGGGCTCCCGAGTCCCCAAGTTGCTTCTGAAAGCCCCACTCCCGTGTGCCCAGGCAGGGGGCGGTGCAGGGTCTTACCCAGGGAGCCGGTACCAGCCCCACATGTAACCCCCCGACTTCCGCCAGCTCCCTGCATTGCCCCACACCTCAGGGCTAAGTGCAGCCACTCGCCTGGGGCAGCCTCACACCCGCCCTGGGGCAGGGGGATGCTGCCACGAGGGACCGGGGGGGGGGCAGGGCCAGAGACTCTAACCCCCCCTTCTCCTTCCCCCTCCAGGCAGCAACCAGGGTGAGACCCCAGCGCCCAGGGGAAGTGAGGGGGGACTGAACATGGGGAGGTGCAGGGAGAGCTGTGGGGGCCCTTTCCAGAGTCCCCCAGACCCTGCCCCTCTGACCTGCCGGCTGGGGAGCCAACCCCTGTTCGCCCACAAAGGCAGGTCCCAGGCAGGGTGTCTCTGGGATGGTGGGGGCGTGTCTGGCTCAGGCCCCACCCCACCCTGAGCACCCGTGAGCCATAAATCGGGACTGGCCCTGCCCGCCTGACCCTGCCTCTCCCTGCCTAGCTCCTGACGTGTGACGGAGCTGTCGGCCCGGCGCCCGCGGAGGATCCCGACTGAGTCTCCCGCCGGGCTCTGGACTCCCCCTCGCTGCAGCCTGCTTAGCGCCAAACAGCAACTCTTGAAGAGAGCAACCTAAGCGGAGGGCGAGGGCCCAGGGCGATGGACCCCCCACCCCGAGGGCTGGGGCTGCCTGGCCCTGGCTGCTGTAGCCACCTCGCGTCCCTGCTGTGCTGTGACTCTGAGAAGCAATAAACCCTCCGGATTCGCCCGGCCGGGGGAGTCTGTTCTCACTGCTCCGGGGGGCAGAGACCCCGAGGCCCCGACAGTCAGAAGTTCTCTCCCTTCCCTGCCTGAGCCTGGCCTGGTTAACTCTTGTGTCCTCGGCTTTCCTTAGGGGGAGATTTCCCAAGCGAGCGCTCCCTGCCTTTCTCTGAGCTCTTGGGGGTGGCGGCCGGTTTTTATCCTTCAAGTCGAGGTGGGTCAGATTTGGGGGGGGTTCATGCCACAGCCTGGGGAGAGAAGGTTTGGGGGCTTCTGGGGACCCCACTTCTGCATTTATCCTGCTGAGAGGGGAAGGAGCCAATGACACCCCCCCCGGGCCCTGGGCCAGCACGTCCAGCCCCCACAGTGCCCCGTTCAGCCTCCCCGACACAAGACAGCAACAGGGGGGGACACTGGCCAACAAGGGGCGACCCCCCCCCCGGAGCTAACGGATCCGGCAGCCCCAGACCAGGACCTGCCCAGGGCCGGCTCTAGGCCCCGACTCCCCTTGGTCTGCAGCGGTGCGCACCGCTCCGGTGTGAAGGGGGGGCGGGCTCCCGGCACGAGGACTCTGCCGCCAGCGGCTCCGGAGGTCCTGGGGGGCGGGCGCGGTGCAGCTGCCCGCCCTGGGCAAACCCCTGGAGCAGGAGGAGGCGGGGCGCGGGGCGCGGGGCGCGGGGCGCGGCAGGTCCGAGCTCCCCCCGGCGCTGGTGAGACAAGAGGCCGGAGGGAAGGATCAGCCGAGCTGGGGGGGCGGCGGCGGCTCGGCCCGTGGAGCGCAGTGGGACGTGATGGACTAAAGCTACGAGGGGAGGGGAGCGGGAAAACGGAGCGCTCCCCCCCCCGGCTGTGTCCAGGATCTACCTCCCCTTGACAGCCCCCCCCCCGGCTGTGTCTGGGATCTACCTCCCCTTGACAGCCCCCCCCGGCTGTGTCCAGGATCTACCTCCCCTTGACAGCCCCCCCCGGCTGTGTCCAGGATCTACCTCCCCTTGACAGCCCCCCCCCCGCTGTGTCCGGGATCTACCTCCCCTTGACAGCCCCCCCCGGCTGTGTCCGGGATCTACCTCCCCTTGACAGCCCCCCCCCCGCTGTGTCCGGGATCTACCTCCCCTTGACAGCCCCCCCCCCGCTGTGTCCGGGATCTACCTCCCCTTGACAGCCCCCCCCCCGGCTGTGTCCAGGATCTACCTCCCCTTGACAGCCCCCCCCCCCGCTGTGTCCGGGATCTACCTCCCCTTGACAGCCCCCCCCGGCTGTGTCCAGGATCTACCTCCCCTTGACAGCCCCCCCCCCGCTGTGTCCGGGATCTACCTCCCCTTGACAGCCCCCCCCCGGCTGTGTCCGGGATCTACCTCCCCTTGACAGCCCCCTCCCCGCTGTGTCCGGGATCTACCTCCCCTTGACAGCCCCCCCCCGGCTGTGTCCAGGATCTACCTCCCCTTGACAGCCCCCACCCCGGCTGTGTCCGGGATCTACCTCCCCTTGACAGCCCCCCCCCCGGCTGTGTCCGGGATCTACCTCCCCTTGACAGCCTCCCCCCCCCCCCGCTGTGTCCGGGATCTACCTCCCCTTGACAGCCCCCCCCCCCGCTGTGTCCGGGATCTACCTCCCCTTGACAGCCCCCCCCGGCTGTATCCGGGATCTACCTCCCCTTGACAGCCCCACCCGGCTGTGTCCAGGATCTACCTCCCCTTGACAGCCTCCCCCCCCCCGCTGTGTCCGGGATCTACCTCCCCTTGACAGCCCCCCCCCGGTGTGTCCGGGATCTACCTCCCCTTGACAGCCCCCTCCCCGCTGTGTCCGGGATCTACCTCCCCTTGACAGCCCCGCCCCCCGGCTGTGTCCGGGATCTACCTCCCCTTGACAGCCCCCCCCGGCTGTGTCCGGGATCTACCTCCCCTTGACAGCCCCCCCCGGCTGTGTCCAGGATCTACCTCCCCTTGACAGCCCCCCCCCGGCTGTGTCCGGGATCTACCTCCCCTTGACAGCCCCCCCCCCGGCTGTGTCCGGGATCTACCTCCCCTTGACAGCCCCCCCCCCGGCTGTGTCCGGGATCTACCTCCCCTTGACAGCCTCCCCCCCCCCGCTGTGTCCGGGATCTACCTCCCCTTGACAGCCCCCCCCCCGCTGTGTCCGGGATCTACCTCCCCTTGACAGCCCCCCCCGGCTGTATCCGGGATCTACCTCCCCTTGACAGCCCCACCCGGCTGTGTCCAGGATCTACCTCCCCTTGACAGCCTCCCCCCCCCCGCTGTGTCCGGGATCTACCTCCCCTTGACAGCCCCCCCCGGTGTGTCCGGGATCTACCTCCCCTTGACAGCCCCCCCCCGGCTGTGTCCGGGATCTACCTCCCCTTGACAGCCCCCCCCCCCCGCTGTGTCCAGGATCTACCTCCCCTTGACAGCCCCCCCCCGCTGTGTCCGGGATCTACCTCCCTTGACAGCCCCCCCCGACTGTGTCCGGGATCTACCTCCCCTTGACAGCCCCCCCCCCCCGGCTGTGTCCGGATCTACCTCCCCTTGACAGCCCCCCCCCCCGCTGTGTCCAGGATCTACCTCCCCTTGACAGCCCCCCCCCGCTGTGTCCGGGATCTACCTCCCTTGACAGCCCCCCCCCGACTGTGTCCGGATCTACCTCCCCTTGACAGCCCCCCCCCCCCGGCTGTGTCCGGGATCTACCTCCCCTTGACAGCCCCCCCCCCGCTGTGTCCAGGATCTACCTCCCCTTGACAGCCCCCCCCCCGCTGTGTCCGGGATCTACCTCCCCTTGACAGCCCCCCCCCCGCTGTGTCCGGGATCTACCTCCCCTTGACAGCCCCCCCCCGGCTGTGTCCGGGATCTACCTCCCCTTGACAGCCCCCCCCGGCTGTGTCCGGGATCTACCTCCCCTTGACAGCCCCCCCCGCTGTGTCCGGGATCTACCTCCCCTTGACAGCCCCACCCGCTGTGTCCGGGATCTACCTCCCCTTGACAGCCCCCCCCCGGCTGTGTCCGGGATCTACCTCCCCTTGACAGCCCCCCCCACGGCTGTGTCCGGGATCTACCTCCACTTGACAGCCCCCCCCCCGGCTGTGTCCGGGATCTACCTCCCCTTGACAGCCCCCCCCCCGGCTGTGTCCGGGATCTACCTCCCCTTGACAGCCCCCCCCAGCTGTGTCCGGGATCTACCTCCCCTTGACAGCCCCCCCCCCGGCTGTGTCCGGGATCTACCTCCCCTTGACAGCCCCCCCCGGCTGTGTCCGGGATCTACCTCCCTTGACAGCCCCCCCCCGGCTGTGTCCGGGATCTACCTCCCCTTGACAGCCCCCCCCCCGGCTGTGTCCAGAATCTACCTCCCCTTGACAGCCCCCCCCGGCTGTGTCCGGGATCTACCTCCCCTTGACAGCCCCCCCCCCGGCTGTCTCCGGATCTACCTCCCCTTGACAGCCCCCCCCGGCTGTCTCCGGGATCTACCTCCCCTTGACAGCCCCCCCGGCTGTGTCCGGGATCTACCTCCCCTTGACAGCCCCCCCCGGCTGTGTCCGGGATCTACCTCCCCTTGACAGCCCCCCCCGGCTGTGTCCGGGATCTACCTCCCTTGACAGCCCCCCCCGGCTGTGTCCGGGATCTACCTCCCCTTGACAGCCCCCCCCCGGCTGTGTCCGGGATCTACCTCCCCTTGACAGCCCCCCCGGCTGTGTCTGGGATCTACCTCCCCTTGACAGCCCCCCCCCGGCTGTGTCCGGGATCTACCTCCCCTTGACAGCCCCCCCCTGCTGTGTCCGGGATCTACCTCCCCTTGACAGCCCCCCCCCGGCTGTGTCCAGGATCTACCTCCCCTTGACAGCCCCCCCGGCTGTGTCCGGGATCTACCTCCCCTTGACAGCCCCCCCCCCCGGCTGTGTCCGGGATCTACCTCCCCTTGACAGCCCCCCCCCGGCTGTGTCCGGGATCTACCTCCCCTTGACAGCCCCCCCCGGCTGTGTCCGGGATCTACCTCCCCTTGACAGCCCCCCCCGGCTGTGTCCGGGATCTACCTCCCCTTGACAGCCCCCCCCCGGCTGTGTCCGGGATCTACCTCCCTTGACAGCCCCCCCCGACTGTGTCCGGGATCTACCTCCCCTTGACAGCCCCCCCCCCGGCTGTGTCCGGGATCTACCTCCCCTTGACAGCCCCCACCCGCTGTGTCCGGGATCTACCTCCCCTTGACAGCCCCCCCCCCGCTGTGTCCGGGATCTACCTCCCCTTGACAGCCCCCCCCCCCGGCTGTGTCCGGATCTACCTCCCCTTGACAGCCCCCCCCCGGCTGTGTCCGGATCTACCTCCCTTGACAGCCCCCCCCCGGCTGTGTCCGGGATCTACCTCCCCTTGACAGCCCCCCCCCCCGGCTGTGTCCGGGATCTACCTCCCCTTGACAGCCCCCCCCCGGCTGTGTCCGGGATCTACCTCCCTTGACAGCCCCCCCCCGGCTGTGTCCGGATCTACCTCCCTTGACAGCCCCCCCCCAGCTGTGTCCGGGATCTACCTCCCCTTGACAGCCCCCCCCGGCTGTGTCCGGGATCTACCTCCCCTTGACAGCCCCCACCCCCGCTGTGTCCGGGATCTACCTCCCCTTGACAGCCCCCCCGGCTGTGTCCAGGATCTACCTCCCCTTGACAGCCCCCACCCCCGCTGTGTCCGGGATCTACCTCCCTTGACAGCCCCCCCGGCTGTGTCCAGGATCTACCTCCCCTTGACAGCCCCCACCCCCGCTGTGTCCGGGATCTACCTCCCCTTGACAGCCCCCCCCGACTGTGTCCGGGATCTACCTCCCCTTGACAGCCCCCCCGGCTGTGTCCGGATCTACCTCCCCTTGACAGCCCCCCCCCGGCTGTGTCCGGGATCTACCTCCCCTTGACAGCCCCCCCGGCTGTGTCCGGGATCTACCTCCCCTTGACAGCCCCCCCCCGGCTGTGTCCGGGATCTACCTCCCCTTGACAGCCCCCCCCCCGGCTGTGTCCGGGATCTACCTCCCCTTGACAGCCCCCCCCCCCCGGCTGTGTCCGGGATCTACCTCCGCTTGACAGCCCCCCCTGGCTGTGTCCGGGATCTACCTCCCCTTGACAGCCCCCCCCCCCGCTGTGTCCGGGATCTACCTCCCCTTGACAGCCCCCCCCCCCCCCGCTGTGTCCGGGATCTACCTCCGCTTGACCCACCTCCCCCCCAGCTTTCTCCTCCCCCCCCAGCTGGCAACAACGAAACGCGCCCGCAGCCGCTCGTGGGCCGCTGCCACCCACGTACCCAGCCGCGGGCGCGCCCCGGCCCCGCCTGCCCCGCCCGACTCCCGGGGAGCTGCCTCCTCCCCCCTCGGCTCGGTCCCGGCGGCCCCAGGCTCTGCGGGCCCCGCTGGACTCGCTGCCCGGCCCCCCGCGCTTCTCCGGGGCGTCCTGCCCTGCGCCCCTGGCCCCGTGTCCGCAGCGCGGCCCCCCGCACGGGGCGTGTCAGGAGCAGCCCCCCAGCGACAGGCCGGGCCCCCCCCACCTCTGAGCGCCCTGCGGGGGGGTCAGTCGCTGGTGCCCAAAGCGCCGCGGCTCCTGGGTTTGCCAGCTCGGCGGCCGGGGGGGGGGCGGGCAGGAGAGGGGCCGGGCCGGGTGGGCTGCGGGGCGCTGCGTTGGACCGGAGAGAGGTGGAGTTGGGGGGGGTCTCGCCGGGGCGGGGCCGGGGCTGCTCCTGCAGGCGCAGGGGAAGTAGGGGCGTGGGGCGGGGTGGCTGGGAGGGAGAGAAGGTGGAAAGTGGGGTCGGTGCAGGGGGGTCGGGGAGTGTGTTGGGGGGGGGGGCCGCAGGCTGGTTGGCTGCAGGGTCTGGTGGGAGCCAAAGAGCCGCCACGGGAAAGGGGGGGCTTCCCCCTCAGGGCCGGTCCTGCCCAGTGGGCCAAGGGGGGAGCTGTGGCCAAAAAATTTTCTGCTTGGGGGGGAGGGCAAAACACCTAGAGCCGGCCCTGGGCAGGTCCTGGTCTGGGGCTGCCGGATCCATTAGCTCCGGGGGGGTCGCCCCTTGCTGGCCAGTGTCCCCTCCTGTCGCTGTCCCGTGTCCGGGGTGGGGTCGGGGAGGCTGAACCGGGGCACTGTGGGGGCTGGATGCGTTGGCCCAGGGCCGGGGGGGGGGTGTCATTGGCTCCTTCCCCTCTCAGCAGGATAAATGCAGAAGTGGGGTCCCCAGAAGCCCCCAAACCTTCCCTACCAGGCTGTGGATGAAACCCCCCCCCAAATCTGAACCACCTCGATGTGGGGGATAAAACCCGCCGCCCCCCCGAGTGATCAGAGAAAACCCGGGAAATCTCCCCCTCCGGAAAACCCAGGGCACAGGGCGAAGGGAGAGAACTTCTGACTGTCGGCGCGTCGGGGCCCCCCCTGCCCCCGGAGCAGTGAGACCAGACTCCCCCCGGCCGGGCGAATCCGGAGGGTTTATTGCTTCTCAGGTTGGGTCTTGGCCTAGGTGAGCTGAGGCAGCCCCCGGCTGGGCCGTGCTACAGACACCGGCCAGTAGGGGTCGCCCCAGCGCACACAGCCCCCAGCGGATGCCCCAGGGTGGCCCTGCCCGGTGCCCACAGTCACCCCCGCACTGTCGCTGTTGCAGGCAGGATGCCCGGATAGAACAGTCGCACGGTGACGGGCTCACGGGGGACCCGCCGTGGGGCAGGGCTGAGTGACCCGGGGGGGGGGGGCTGCTCTTCGGCGCTAAGCAGGCTGCAGCGAGGGGGAGTCCAGAGCCCGGCGGGAGACTCAGTCGGGACCCTCTGCGGGCGCCGGGCCCACGGCTCCGTCACACTGCAGAGATGAGGCAGGGAGAGGCAGGGTCAGGCGGGCAGGGCTGAGTGACCCGGGGGGGGGGCTGCTCTTCGGCGCTAAGCAGGCTGCAGCGAGGGGGAGTCCAGAGCCCGGCGGGAGACTCAGTCGGGATCCTCCGCGGGCGCCGGGCCGACAGCTCCGTCACACGTCAGGAGCTAGGCAGGGAGAGGCAGGGTCAGGCGGGCAGGGCCACTCACGCTTTATGGCTCACAGGTGCTCGGGGGAGGGGGGGCTCTAACCAGGGCCCATGTGGAGGGGAACAGACCCAGCAAGCCGGTCACCCACCCTCGCGCTGCAGCCACCCTGCTCCCAGTGCTGGTGCCACCTCTGTGATTCCCCCACCCCCCGCCTGAGCCAGACACCCCCCCACACATACACACACAATCCCAGAGACACCCTGCCTGGGGCCCGCATTTGTGGGCGACCAGGGGTTGGCTCCCTGGCCAGCAGGTCAGAGGGGCAGGGCCTGGGGGACTCTGGAGAGGGACCCCAGGGCCCTCACTGAACCTCTCCCCCTCCCTCCCTCACTTCCCTTGGGCGCTGGGGTTGCACCCTGGTTGCTGCCTGGAGGGGGAAGGACAAGGGGGGTTAGAGTCTCTGGCCCTGACCCCCCCCCCTCCCCCGGTCCCTCGTGCCAGCATCCCCTGCCCCAGGGTGGGTGTGAGGTTGCCCCAGGCGAGCGGCTGCATTTAGCCCTGAGGTGTGGGGCGATGCAGGGAGCTGGCGGAAGTCGGGGGGTTACACGTGGGGCTGGTACCGGCTCCCTGCACCACCCTCTGGCTGGGCACACGGGGGTGGGGCTTTCAGAATCACCTTGGCGGCTCAGGAGCCCAAACCCCAGTGAAACTCGGCACTAGCCCGGCTGAACCGTGTGGACGTGCAAACGCCTCCACCAAGAAGGGCCAAAGTTTGGGAAAACCTGCTCTCCCAGAGGGGTGGAACCAGGCACGGCAGCTCCCCTCCCCCAGCCCCTCTGAGCTCTCCACAGCCTCCCCCCACCCCATGGGCACCACGCCCTCAGTCTGGGCCCACCGGGAGTCCCCCTGACCCTCCTCTAGCCCTGCCTGCAGCCCCCCTGCACGGCCGGTGCCCCACTCAGCCCCTCCCCCGAAGGCCCCGCACTCACCCCCGCTCTGGCTGAGCTTACACCCGGTCTTGGGGTCACCGTCCCCTTTGCGCTTCTCCTGGAAGAGTTTGCAGAGCTCTGTGTGGAGAATGCAGGGGGGGTCAGAGGGGGAAAGCGCAACGGGAATTGCAGCCGGCAAGGGGTGTGGGGGGGACAAGGAAGGTTTCTCCAGGCACGTTCCCAAGAAGAGGGGGTCGGGGGGGGCCCCCAGTGGAGGAGGGAGGTGACCTAGTGACAGGTGATGGGGGGGAGCTGAAGCACTCGATGCTTCTCTGCCTCTGTCTTCACGGACAAGGTCACCCCCAGACTAATGCGCTAGGCAAGGCAGTAGGGGAGGGAGGGGGCAGCCCTTGGGGGGAAGAACAGGGTGGGGACTGTTTAGAAAAGCTAAACACACACAGATCCATGGGCCCGGATTTAATGCACCCGAGGGGGCTGGGGACTGGCCAGTGTCATGGAGGAGCCTTTGGCCTTTAGCCTTGAAAAGTCGCGGCGATCGGGAGAGACCCCGGCTGACTGGAAATAGGCAAATGTGGCGCCGGCTTCAGAAAGGGCAGAAGGACGCTCCAGGGAACGACAGACCCGTCAGCCTCACAGCCCTGGAGAAACCATGGAGGGGCCCTCGAGGAATCCAGGGTGAGGCACGTGGCGGAGGGGAAAGTGGCCAGGAACAGTCACAGGGATTCACCCAGGGCAGGTCCTGCCTGACCGATCTGATTAGCGACTGTGCTGAGGTGCCTGGCTCTGTGGCCGTGGGACAGTCGGTGGCTGTGACAGACCTCGACTTTAGCCAGGCTTGTGCTACGTCTCCCACAATATTCCTGCCAGCGAGTGAAGGGAATGTGGATGGGGAAATGGGCGGTGAGATGGGTAGGAAGCTGGCTAGAAGGCCGGGCCCAGCGGGTCGTGGTTAACGGCTCCATGTCAGGCTGGGGGTCGGTTTCTAGCGGAGCCCCAGGGATCGGTTCTAGGGCCGGTTTTGTTCAACATCTTCATTAACGGCCTGGCTGAGGGGATGAGTTGCACCCTCAGCACGTTTGCAGCTGACACTGAGCCAGGGGGAGGGTAGAGACGCTGGGGGGCAGGGAAGGGCCCAGAGTGACCTGCACAGATTAGAGGATCAGGCCACAAGAAATCGGATGAGGTTGAACAAGGACAAGTGCAGAGTCCTGCCGTGGGGCGGAGGAATCCCAAGTATTGGGACAGGCTGGGGACCGACCGGCTGAGCCGCCGTTCAGCAGAACAGGCCCTGCTGAGCCCGGGCTGGAGACCTGCCCCCCGTGTGGTCCCTGCCCCCCTCACCCAGAGGCAGGGAAAGACCCCAGGGATCCTGGCTCCCAGCCCCCCTGCTCTAACCACTAGTCTGCAGGAGTCTCGCTCTCACCCGGCGCCAGCAGCACGGAGGGGTGGGGGGAGAGGCGCCAGGCAGCCGCAGCGGGCGCTGTTTTGCCTGAGCCGCCAGCACCCTGCCCCACACACTCTGCTCTGTCGGGGGGGGGGGCACAGAGGGAGCGGCCCAGCCCCAAAGGGCCGTGTCCCTGGTCCAGCTGCGCCCCCCCCTCCCGGGGCCCCGCCCTCACCTGTGCCCTCCAGAGCATCCAGGAAGAGCTCCATGTCTTCAGCGGTCCAGCCGACCCCCCCGGCTCCGTACTGCTTGAACAAGCGCTGGGCCTCGGCCTTGCGATCCGCTGAAGGGAGACGGGGGGTCAGAGCCGCCAGCACCAGGACCCTGCTTCCTTCCCCCCTCCTGCCCTGCCCCCTGCACCACCTGGGCCGAGCCTGGAATCCTGAGACCAGCTGCTCCTGCCACCCCCACGTGGTCACTGCCCCCCTCACACAGGGGCAGGGAAAGACCCCAGGAGTCCTGGCTCCCAGCCCCCCTGCTCTAACCACTGGCCCCCACTCCCCTCCCAGAGCCAGAGGGAAACCCCAGGGTCCCGCTCCCACCCGGCACAGCCCTGCCCTCACCCCAGTGTTTTGCTCCCCAAGCCCCAGGGCTGTGGGCCCCATTTCTGGGAGCTATTTGGGCTGGTCCCCCTGGGGGGGCTCTGGGCCAGGGCAGTTTGCCCCGAGCGGCAGCTCAGGCCGGGGGCTGCGGGTCCCAGGCTCCGTCTGCCCTGCAGCCTGTCTCCGGGGGGTCTGTCCAGGGAACACGGCTGCCCCCCACTTGAGCTGAGCGAGGGGTGTCCCAGCCGGGGGAGCAGCTGGCCCCACCGGCAAGAGGAGGGGGCCAGACACAGGCGGGTTCGACAGGGCCAGCCCCTCACACCGGCATGATGGGCCCACACACCAGAGCTGGCCCAGGGCACCGCTGGGGGGAGAGTCCGGCAGCGCGGGGGGGAGGACGCACCCGCCCCACGGCCCCCACCCGGCTAGAACCGGGAGGGATGGAGCAGCACCGAGCTCAGGGGCTGGGAGGAGGTGGGGGCAGGAGTTGGGGCCTTACAGCCCTGGGGGAGGGGAGATTCCCAAGAAGGGCCCCGTGAGGCAGAGGGACACTGGGGCGTCTCCCCCGGGCCAGACGGGCCTGGATCCAGGCGGGGGCCCAGGGGACATGTCCCAGGCCCGAGGAGAAGGACCAGGCAGAGCTGTGGCCCGGTGAGCACAGACCCCCCCCCCCCCCACCACCGGCCTGGGGAGGGAAGGGGAGAAGCCGTTTGCTGGGACGCACTTCCACAGCCGGGCAATGGGCGCAGCCGGGGGGGGGGGGGGGTGACGGTGTCTGGTGGGGGGGGGGGCTGGAAAAGCAGCCGGGCCTCGAAGGCCATTTGCCCTGTTCCACCTGCTCCCCGCCCCCCGCATCCCAGGCCTGCTCTCACCCCCACTCCGGCAGGCCCGCTCACACAGCTCCTCCAGGGTGAGCTCGCTGCTCAGGGACTTCATGATGGAGGCGGCAGCCTTCAGGGAGGCCTCGTCCGGCAGCGTGAAAACGAAATGGACGTCGGGGTCCGGCCCCCCGCGCTGCTCCGCCCCCCCCTCCCCGTCGGCAGGCTGCCGGCACAGAGATCCCGGCTTGAGCACCACTGGAGAGAGACGGGGGGGGGAGTCAGAGTCACCGGTTCCGGGACCCTTCTCCCGTCCCTCCCCGCACTGCCCCCCACTCTCCGGCGTAGCCCCCTGCAGCCCCAGGGCCATGTGGTGCCGGCACCGGACGCTCACAGCTGGCAGCCGGGAGGCCCATGAACGCTGACTGGGGGAGACCTTCCCCGGCCACCAACTGGTGACTTTTCTGTGTGGGCGGGGGCCCCGCAGTCCTGTCCGTGTCCCGCAGTCCCCATGCTGGACACCTCCCCCCGTGTGGTCACTGCCCCCCCACGCCGGAGGTAGAATGCAGGAGCCCCTCTCCCATGCCCCCTGCTGTAACCACTACACCCAACTCCCCTCCCAGAGCCAGGGAGACCCCAGGGTCCCGCTCCCACCCGGCACAGCCCTGCCCTCACCCCAGTGCTTTGCTCCCCAGGCCCCAGGGCTCTGGGCGCCATTTCTGGGAGCTATTTGGGCTGGTCCCCTCTGGGGAGGAGCCGGCCCCACCAGCGAGGGGAGGGGGCCAGGCACGGGCGGGTTCGGCAGGGCGGGGGGCCCGTCACCCCGGCACGACAGGCCCTCACACCAGAGCTGGCCCAGGGCACCGCTGGGGGGAGAGTCCGGCAGTGCAGGGGGGAGGACGCCCCCGTCCCACGGCCCCCACCCGGCTAGAACTGGGAGGGACTGAGCAGCACTGATCCAAGGGCCTGGGAGCAGGTGGGGGCAGAAGTGGGGGCCTTACAGCCCTGGGGGAGGGGGGCTGCCAAGGGCCCCATGATGCAGAGGGGACACTGGGGTGTCTCCCCCGGGCCAGACGGGCTTGGAGCCAGGCGGCAGGGCCCAGGGGACACGTCCCAGGCCAGAGGAGGACCAGGCAGGGCTGGGGCCTGGTGAGCACAGAACCCCTCCCTCCGGGGCCCGCTCCCTCCTGTGACGTAGTGGGGGTACCTGGCTGGTTTCTACGCTGCTGGCTCTGGGGTAACCCCACTGGCTGCCTGGGGACCGCGGCCCAGAAGGACAGGCCATGAGTCACTATGCAAAGGGTCTCTCAACCTGTCTGACCAGCCACCCCCCATGGAGAGAGACAAAGGAAGGGGGATGCTGCCCTGGCTGGGGGGCAGGGCTTGGAGAGGGGGAGTTAGTTGCTGTCTGGAAAGCAGGGGAGAAGGAGCTGGGACTCCCCCATCTTGATCACGGGGTGCTCTTCCAGGAAGGACTGCTTGGCGGAGATGGAGTTCACCTTTCCAGGAGCGGGAAGGCCTTGTTTGGACACAGACTGGCTAACCTTGTGAGGAGGGCTTTAAACTAGGTTTGTTGGGGGCAGGTGAACAAAGCCCACAGGTAAGTGCTGCATGTGCGGGACTGGGAGATGGGTTGGAAATGGGGGGGACTACGGCCTATAATGGCAAGGAGAAAGGAGGGTCAGGGCACAACAGGGAGGCAAGATCAAATCAGTATCTTAGATGCCTATATACAAATGCGAGAAGTATGGGTAATAAGCAGGAAGAACTGGAATTGCTAACCAATAAATACAACTATGAAATCATTGGTATTACAGAAACCTGGTGGGATGGGACTCATGATTGGAGTGTTGGTATGGAAGGGTACGGCTTGCTCAGGAAGGACAGACAGGGAAAAAAGGGAGGAGGGGTTGCCTTGTATATTAAAAATGTACACACTTGGACTGAAGTGGAGATGAATGTAGGAGATAGTTGTGTAGAGAGTCTCTGGGTTAAGCTAAAAGGGGTAAAAAACGAAGGTGATATCATGCTAGGAGTCTACTACAGGCCACCTAGCCAGGTGGAAGAGGTGGATGAGGCCTTTTTTAAACAATTAACAAAACTATCCAAAGCCCAAGATTTGGTGGTGATGGGGGACTTCAACTATCCAGACATATGTTGGGAAACTAACACAGCGAGGCACAGGCTATCCAATAAGTTTCTGGACTGTATTGGAGACAACTTTCTGTTTCAGAAGGTTGAAAAAGCTACCAGAGGAGAAGCTGTTCTGGATTTGGTTTTAACAAATAGGGAGGAACTAGTTGAGAACTTGAAAGTGGAAGACAGTATAGGGGACAGTGATCACGAAATAATAGAGTTCATGATCTTAAGGAAAGGTAGAAGGGAGACCAGCACAATTGAGGTAATGGATTTCAGGAAGGCAGATTTTGATAAGCTCAGAGAACTTGTAGGTAAGGTCCCATGGGAAGCAAGACTGAAGGGAAAAACAACTGAGGAGAGTTGGAAGTATTTCAAAGGGACGTTGTTAAGGGCCCAAAAGCAAACAATTCCGCTGTGTAGGAAAGATAGAAAATATGGCAAAAGACCAGCTTGGCTTAACAAGGAGATCTTGCACGATCTCAAAATAAAAAAGGAGTCATATAAAAAATGGAAACTAGGACAACTAACAAAGGAGGAATATAGGCAAGCAACACGGGAATGCAGGGGCAAGATTAGAAAGGCAAAGGCACAAAATGAGATCAAACTAGCTACAGGCATAAAGGGAAACAAGAAGACCTTTTATAAATACATTAAAAGCAAGAGGAAGACCAAGGACAGGGTAGGCCCACTGCTTAGCGAGGAGGGAGAAGCAGTAACAGGGAACTTGGAAATGGTGGAGATGCTCAATGACTTCTTTGTTTCGGTCTTCACCGAGAAGTCTGGAGGTGTGCCTAACGTAGTGAATACAAGCAGAGAGAGGGTAAGTTTAGAAGATAGGATACACAAAGAACAAGTTAAAAATCACGTAGGAAAGTTAGATGTCAGCAAGTCACCAGGTCCTGATGAAATGCATCCCAGGATACTCAAGGAGCTGATAGAGGAGGTATCTGAGCCTTTAGCTATGATCTTTGAAAAATCATGGCAGACAGGGGAGATTCCAGAAGACTGGAAAAGGGCAAATATTGTGCCCATCTATAAAAAGGGGAATAAGAACAACCCAGGAAACTACAGACCGGTCAGTTTAACATCTGTCCCAGGGAAGATAATGGAGCAGGTAATTAAGGAAATCATATGCAAACACTTGGAAGGTAATAAAGTGATAGGGAATAGCCAGCATGGGTTTGTGAAGAACAAGTCATGCCAAACTAATCTGATAGCTTTCTTTGATAAGATAACTAGCCTTGTGGATAAGGGAGAAGCGGTGGATGTCATATACCTAGACTTTAGTAAGGCATTTGATACGGTCTCGCATGATATTCTTATTGATAAACTAGGCAAATATAACTTAGATAGGGCCACGATAAGGTGGGTGCATAATTGGCTGGATAACCGTAGTCAGAGAGTTGTTGTTAACGGTTCTAAATCCTGCTGGAAAGGGATAACAAGTGGAGTTCCTCAAGGGTCTGTTTTGGGACCCGTACTGTTCAATATCTTCATCAATGATGTAGATATTGGGATAGAGAGTACGCTTATTAAGTTTGCAGATTATACCAAACTGGGTGGGGTTGCGACTTCTTTGGAGGATAGGGACATAATTCAAAATGACCTTAGCAAGTTAGAGAAATGGTCAGAGGTAAACAGGATGAGGTTTAATAAAGAGAAATGCAAAGTGCTCCACTTAGGAAGGAACAATCAGTTCCATACATACAAGATGGGAAGCGACTGTCTAGGAAGGAGCATGGCGGAAAGGGATCTAGGGGTCATAGTGGACCACAAGTTGAATATGAGCCAACAGTGTGATGCTGTTGCAAAAAAAGCAAATATGATTCTAGGTTGTATCAACAGGTGTGTTGTAAGCAAAACTCGTGAAGTCATTCTGCCGCTCTACTCTGCACTAGTTAGGCCTCAGCTGGAGTACTGTGTCCAGTTCTGGGCGCCACATTTCAAGAAAGATGTGGAGAAATTGGAAAGGGTACAGAGAAGAGCGACAAGAATGATTAAAGGTCTAGAGAACATGACCTATGAAGCCAGGCTTCATGAACTGGGCTTGTTTAGTTTGGAAAAAAGAAGATTAAGGGGGGACATGATAGCGGTTTTCAAATATCTAAAAGGGTGTCACAAGGAGGAAGGAGAAAATTTGTTCCTCTTGGTTTCTGAGGACAGGACAAGGAGTAATGGGCTTAAAGTGCAGCAGGGGAGGTTTAGATTGGACATTAGGAAAAAATTCCTAACTGTCAGGGTGGTCAAATATTGGAATAAATTGCCAAGGGAGGTGGTGGAATCTCCCTCTCTGGAGATATTTAAGAACAGGTTAGATAGACATCTGTCAGGGATGGTGTAGACGGAGCTTGATCCTGCCTTGAGGGCGGGGGGCTGGACTCGATGACCTCTCGAGGTCCCTTCCAGTCCTATTATTCTATGATTCTATGATTCTATCTCAAGGGAGGCACTGAGGCCTCGTAGCCCCAGATCCTGGAACCAGATTCCATCTGTGCTGGGCTGTCTCCTGGAGAAGCAATAAACTCCCTCTGTTCTACCGGCTGGGGGAGTCTGTTCATGCCACTGTGGGGGTGCAGGAGGTGGGGGACCCCGACGCGCCGTCACCCCCCACCCCCCCCCCCCCCCGCAGCGCTGCTCACAGATCTCCGTCACAGTGCTCTCCGGGTTCTGGACCGCTTCATCAGCAGGCAGCTGGTACAGAGACCCCGGCTTGAAGGTCACTGGAGGGGGGAGGGGATCAGAGTCACCGGCTCTGGGACCCCATGTCCCTTCCCCCCGCCCCTCGTGTCCCCCCCGTGCTGCCCCCCACTCTCTGGCATAGCCCTTGCAGCGCCAGGGCCATGTGGCTGCCAGCACCAGACACTCGCTGGATCCCCCCCATCTCCAGCCCCCGGCTCCCCACCCCCTTTCCCCCTGTGCTGCCCTGGCCAGGCACAGGTGTGGCAGCCTGGCACAGCCATTAACAGGCAAGGAATTAACGTCCTGCCCAGCCTGCCCTCTCCCTCCCCGAGCTGTGTATTTACTGGGGGTCAGGGGCCCCACAGTCCTTTCTGGGCCCTGCCCCCCTCATCTACAGCGAGGGAACAACCTCAGGCATCCTGGCTCTCAGCCCCCTCCCGCTCTAACCACTGGCCCCCACTCCCCTCCCCGAGGCAGGGAGACCCCAGCGTCCCGCTCCCACCCGGCACAGCCCTGCCCTCACCCCAGTGTTTTGCTCCCCAAGCCCCAGGGCTGTGGGCCCCATTTCTGGGAGCTATTTGGGCTGGTCCCCCCGGGGGGGCTCTGGGCCGGGGGCAGTTTGCCCCGAGCGGCAGCTCAGGCCGGGGGCTGCGGGTCCCAGGCTCCGTCTGCCCTGCAGCCTGTCTCCGGGGGGCTGGGCCGTGTCCTGGGAACGCGGCTGCCCCCGACGTGCCAGGGGAGGAGGGACGGGTGCCCGCTGAGCGAGGGGTGTCCCAGCCTGGGGAGCAGCCAGCCCCGCTGCTGAGGGGACGGGCCAGGCACGGGCGGGTTCAGCAGGGCGGGGGGGGGCCCCTCACCCCGGCACGACAGGCCCACGCGCCAGAGCTGGCCCAGGGCACTGCAGGGAGCAGAGTCCAGCAGCGCAGGGGGGGGACGCCCCCGCCCCACGGCCCCCACCCGGCTAGAACCGGGAGGGACCGAGCGGCACCGAGCCCAGGGCCTGGGAGTGGGTGGGGGCAGGAGTTGGGGCCTTACAGCCCTGGGGGAGGGGGGCTGCCAAGGGCCCCGTGATGCAGGGGGACACTGGGGCGTCTCCCCCGGGCCAGACGGGCCGGGATCGCCCGGGGGACTCGCTGCGGCTGGCATCCCGGGGAGCGCAGGAGCCGCCCCGCCCGGGGGACTGGGAAAGCCGTCCCCAAAGGGCCCCTGTCCCCGTTCCACGTGCCCCCCTGGCCCGCTCTCACCCGCGCTCTGGCCGACCTCCTCCGTGCTGTCCAGGGACCCCGGCAGCGAGGCGACGTCTCTGGACCGCCCGTCGCGCTGCGGTGCCGATGCGCAGAGCGGAATGCACCGAGGGCCTGGCGCCCCTGGGAAAACGTGCCGGAGTGGGGGCCTTAGAGCCCTGCGGAGGGGGTGTGGGGGGAAGGGCCCCGGGAGGCAGGGGGAACACTGGGTGTGGAGCCAGGCGGGGGAGGGGCAGGGGACATGTCCCAGGGCAGAGGGGGAGGCGGGGCTGCGGCTGGGCCTCCAGGAGAGCACAGACCCCCCCCCCCCCCCGCCTGGGGAGAGAGGGGGGAGCAGCCGCTTGCTGGGCCGGGCAGTGCGCCCACAGCTGGGGGGGGCATCAGGCAGCGGAGCAGAGCCCCGGCCCACCCACTCGCTGTCCCATTGGTGGGGGGAAGCAGCTGGGCCTCAAAGGGCCACGTCCCTGTTCCAGCTGCTCCCCCCCCCGGCCCTCACCCGACTCTCGGCTGGCGCACTCGGACTGCAGGACCCAGGTCTCCTCCGCGCTGCTCCAAGAGGCCAGTTGCTCCGGGGCGGCCGCCAGCCCCAGGTGGGACGAGCCCAGGTACACTGCGGAGAGACCCCCCTCCCCGTCGCCTCCCCGCTACTCACGGATGGGGCACGGTGCGCGCAGGTGCATGTTGATGTTGATGGTGCCGTAGTTGTTGATGTCTGCAGGGAGGGGAGAAGCGGTTGGAATCACACAGGACCCCTCGGCAGCTCCCTGCTCTAACCACTAGCCCCCACTCCCCAGAGCCAGGGGAGAACCCAGGCAGCCTGGCTCCCAGCCCCCTCCTCTAACCACTGGCCCCCACTCCCCAGAGCCAGGGGAGAACCCAGGCAGCCTGGCTCCCGCCCCCTCCTCTAACCACTGGCCCCCACTCCCCAGAGCCAGGGGAGAACCCAGGCAGCCTGGCTCCCGGCCCCCTCCTCTAACCACTGGCCCCCACTCCCCAGAGCCAGGGGAGAACCCAGGCAGCCTGGCTCCCAGCCCCCTCCTCTACCCACTGGCCCTCCCTCCCGTCCCAGAGCCGGGGAGAGAGCCCAGGAGTCCCGGCTCCCCGCCTGCCCCACTGCCCCCGCTCAGAACCCTCTTATGCCCCCCTGCTGCCTCCCCCCAAGTCCACCTACTGAACGACATCCCTGCACAGATGCTCTCGTCCCAGCTGCACCCTAAGACGAGCGGCTCCACCGTTTATAGCGGCCCTGCCCGACCCACGGGGCGGGCGCTGGGTGGGGCGATCGCCCTCACCGGCCGGGGCAGCCCCACAACGACTTCCTCAGGGCAGTGCCCCCTGCCCGCCCGGGAGAGCTCCCCCGCCCCACGGACCTGCCGCCCCCTCCGCTGAGCATGGAGCCAGGCACACGGGGGGGGGAGGGGGGCTGAGGAAGGGGGGGGCAGGTAGCCTGGGAGAAAGGAGGAAACGTACCAGAGAGGCACAAGCGGCCCCAGTTCCTCCTGAGTCTGCACAATGCACCAATGGGTGTGTGTGTGTGTGTGTGTGTGTGTGTGTGTGTGTGTGTGTGTGTGTGTGCGCAATGCACCAATGGGTGTGTGTGGGTGTGTGTGTGTGTGTCTGCACGATGTACCAAAGGGTGTGTGTGTGTGTGTGCGTGTGTGCAATGCAGCAATGGGTGTGTGTGTGTGTGTGTGTGTGTGTGTGTGTGTGTGCGCGCAATGCACCAATGGGTGTGTGTGGTGTGTGTGTGTGTGTCTGCACGATGTACCAATGGGTGTGTGTGTGTGTGTGTGTGTGTGCGCACAATGCACCAATGGGTGTGTGTGTGTGTGTCTGTGTGTGTGTGTGTCTATGTACACAATGCAGCAATGTGTGTGTGTGTGTGCACGATGCACCAATGGGGGTGTGTGTGTGTGTGTGTGTGTGTGCGCAATGCACCAATGAGTGTGTGTGTGTGTGTGTGTGTGCGCACGCACAATGCACCAATGGGTGTGTGTGTGTGTGTGTGTGTGTGTGTGTGCACAATGCACCAATGGGTGTGTGTGTGTGTGTGTGTGTGTGTGTACAATGCAGCAATGGGTGTGTGTGTGTGTGTGTGTGTGCGCAATGCACCAATGGGTGTGTGTGTGTGTGTGTGTGTGTACAATGCACCAATGGGTGTGTGTGTGTGTGTGTGTGTGCGCAATGCACCAATGGGTGTGTGTGTGTGTGTGTGTGTGCGCAATGCACCAATGAGTGTGTGTGTGTGTGTGTGTGTGTGCGCGCAATGCACCAATGGGTGTGTGTGTGTGTGTGTGTGTGTGCGCACGCACAATGCACCAATGGGTGTGTGTGTGTGTGTGTGTGTGTGTGTGCACAATGCACCAATGGGTGTGTGTGTGTGCACAATGCAGCAATGTGTGTGTGTGCGCGCGCACAATGCAGCAATGGTGTGTGTGTGTGTGTCTGCACAATGCACCAATATGTGTGTGTGTGTGTGTGCACAATGCACCAATGGGTGTGTGTGTGTGTGTACAATGCACCAGTGTGTGTGTGTGTGTGCACAATGCACCAGTGTGTGTGTGTGTGTGTGTGCACAATGCACCAATGGGTGTGTGTGTGTGTGTGCACAATGCAGCAATGGTGTGTGTGTGTGTGTCTGCACAATGCACCAATGGGTGTGTGTGTGTGTGTGTGCACACAATGCAGCAATGGGTGTGTGTGTGAGAACACCTGTGACTCACACCTGCTCTCTCTTGCCCTCCAGGCCCCCTTGCAGGAGCAACCACTGGGGCTGGGTGGAAAGTCTTGGAAAGACTTTGTCCATGAAACCGGCATGTGCTAAGCAGTGACTCAGGGAACAGGTGTGGGGGGAGCGAGCCGGCCTCCCCCCTCCCCTAAGAACCAGGCCTGACTGCTCATCAGCTCCGCGCAGGACTTGATGGTGCTACCCCCCCCCCCCCCCCCCCACCGGCGAGACAGATCGGAATGGTTATCTGCACTTTACCGATGGGGAAACTGAGGCAGGGTACGATTGACTGACTTGCCCTAGGTCATTTGTTTACCCTAGGTCCTAGCAGCCTCCCTGTTTGTCTTGGCTGTGATTCCTGGCCCTCTCTGTTTTCCTTCGGCGCTGGCTCCCTGGCCCTCCACTATATAAGCTTGGAAACTTTTCCAGGAAACTTTTTTTTTGGGGGGGGGGGGGGGCAGAAAATGTGAGCGTATTGAGCTAGTGTCTTGGGCCCACAATGACAGTTCTGGCTACAGAGAACATGCCTGGGAGCACTCGGCCTGGCTGGGGGGCAGATCGGTTTGAATCCCGGCTCCCCTGGCATGTCTCTGAAGTGCCTTTGGCCTGGTCTCGCTCATGGGTGCCTCCCTCTCGCAGGGACAACGTGCTGCTGTTCTCCCACCCTGGCCCACTGAACACTGGGGGTGGGGGCACTAGTCACCGGGGAGGGCTGGTCTGCGCAGCACAGGACACCCGCTCAGCCAGGTGGTGTCTGGCCGGTCCCCACAGCTGGGGGTGCGTGGGAAAGGCAGGAGATGCATCCACGGCTCGGTGCCACCACGGCACATCCACAGTGGGTGTCCCCCCACGGCCGGCTCTGTCCCTTTGGGCCTTGAGTACGGCCCAGGGAGCTGCTCTGCCTTTCTAGAGCTCTGCTCCTGGCCCCAGCCTCCCAGCCTCCCCTTGTAACTGCGGGTCCCCCTCTGGGGACTGATCCTGCCAGTGGTCCTCCCCAGCTCCACCCCTGGTCCTCGACCCAGTCCCCGGGGTCCCACCTGTGTCCTGCCGCTTCCCCGAGGACTCTCTTCCCCCAAGTCGTCCCATTGGCACTGAGGTCTGTCACAGGGATGGGTTCCTGAGTGAGAGTTACTGGGTGCGCTGTACGGCTGCTGGTGAGATTTGCTGCAGGTTGGCGGGCTGTCCGTGGGCGAGGACTGGCCGGCCTCCTCCGGCCTGTGAAAGTGAGGGATCCCTGCAACAACCCTCGGTGCCAACTCTGCCCACATATCCACACCAGCGCCACCATCCCAGGACCCAACCGGATCAGCCGCACCGTCTCTGGTTCATTCACCTGCACATCCGCCAATGTGATACGCCATCATGTGCCAGCCATGCGCCTCTGCTAGATACATGGGCCAAACTGGACAGTCCCTACGCAAAAGGATAAATGGACACAAATCAGGTATTAGGAATGGCAATTCACAAAAACCTGTTGGAGAACACTTCAATCTCCCTGGACACACAGCAGTCAGGGGCGGCAGGTTTGTATCATTTTTGGTGGTGCCCAGAATGGGGTTAGTCCCTTCCCACCCCCACGCCCGCCCGCCCACCCACCTGCCCTGTAAGCTGATATATATTTTATTAAATAATGTAAAAATGGACTGGAAACAGCAAGTGTTTAACAGTTTCCCTTTATTGCACAATATCACTATCGTAAGAAAAAATAGTTAAGAATATCAATGTTATTAATATTCTTTAGAATATGGAAACAACCAAGCACTCTTTGATCAATACCCCTCAAATGCAAATACTTTCTCAAATTAAAACAAATATGGCCCCTTCTTTTGCAATGTTCTTCAGCCCCCACCCTTCTGGCAGCTGTAGGAGGTGGCTTTGCCATGTAGAACAGATTTTGAAACAATATTTTGTATACAATTTATAACTCAGTCGTTGGAGAAAATTGGTTTTACTACGTTTTTTTTTTAATCGCAATAAATGACAAAGATTGAGCGGGGTCTAAGTGCAGAGATTCTTATCTCTACCTTTTGGATAAAAAACAAACAAAACACTCCCTGCACCTAGACTGGCAGGATTTTGCAGAAATACTTTTAACAGAAAAGTTTTTCCGTTAAAAGTATTTCTGCAAAAGAACGTCTAGATTGATAAGAACATAAAAACATAAGGACATAAGAACGGCCGGACTGGGTCAGACCAAAGGTCCATCTAGCCCAGTATCCTGTCTGCCGACAGTGGCCAGCACCAGGTGCCCCAGAGAGGGTGGACTGAAGACAATGATCAAGCGATTTGTCTCCTGCCATCCTTCTCCAGCCTCTGACAAACAGAGGCCAGGGCCACCATTTTATCCCCTGGCTAATAGCCTTTTATGGACCTAACCTCCAGGAAATTATCTAGCTTCTCTTTAAACTCTATTACAGTCCTAGCCTTCACAGCCTCCTCTGGCAAGGAGTTCCACAGGTTGACTACACGCTGTGTGAAGAACTTTCTTTTATTAGTTTTAAACCTGCTCCCCATTAATTTCATTTGGTGTCCTCTAGTTCTTCTATTATGGGAACTAATAAATAACTTTTCTTTATCGGCCCTCTCCACACCACTCATGATTTTATAGACCTCTATCATATCCCCCCCTCAGTCTCCTGTTTTCTAAACTGAAAAGTCCCAGTCTCTTTAGCCTCTCCTCATATGGGACCCACTCCAAACCCCTAATCATTTTAGTTGCCCTTTTCTGAACCCTTTCCAAGGCCAAAATATCTTTTTTGAGATGAGGAGACCACATCTGTACACAGTATTCAAGATGTGGGCGTCCCATAGTTTTATACAGGGGCAGTAAGATATTCTGGGTCTTATTTTCTATCCCTTTCCTAATAATTCCTCGCATCCTATTTGCCTTTTTGACCGCCGCTGCACTCTGTGTGGAAGTTTTCAGAGAACTGTCCACGATAACGCCAAGATCTCTTTCCTGATTTGTCGTAGCCAGATTAGCCCCCATCATACTGTAGGTATAGTTGGGGTTATTTTTCCCAATGTGCATTACTTTACACTTATCCACATTACATTTCATTTGCCATTTTGTTGCCCAATCGCTCAGTTTGGTGAGATCTTCTTGGAGTCCCTCACAGTCTGCTTCTGTCTTGACTATCCTGAACAGTTTTGTATCATCTGCAAACTTTACCACCTCACTGCTTACCCCTTTCTCCAGATCATTTACGAATAAGTTGAAAAGGACTGGTCCCAGGACTGACCCTTGGGGGACACCACTAGTTACCCCTCTCCAATCTGAAAATTTACCATTTATTCCTACCCTTTGTTTCCTGTCTTTTAGCCAGTTCTCAATCCAAGAAAGGACCTTCCCTCTTATCCCATGGCCATGGAATTTACACAAGAGCCTTTGGTGAGGGACCTTGTCAAAGGCTTTCTGAAAATCCAAGTATACTAGATCTACTGGATCCCCCTTGTCCGCATGTTTGTTAACCCCTTCAGAGAACTCTAATAGATTAGTAAAACAGGATTTCCCTTTACAGAAACCATGCTGACTTTTGCCCAATAAATTATGTTCTTCTACATGCTTCACAATTTTATTCTTTACTATTGTGTCCGCGATGCACCAACGGTCCCATTTGTCCACCGAACGCAGAGGCCCAAAGTCCCCAAGGGCTGTACAAGCACCTCATCTTCGGAGTACTTTGCCCCATCAAGACAAACGAGAATATTCTCCCCGCCGATGCTGACCCAGTACGTATCTCCCGGCCCTCGGGCAAGGGTTTCCCCCGACTGGAGATGCCACCCGGGGTAGCACAGCCACACTCGGCCGCCCTCTCCCCCCGCCTCCCCCGTGGATCCAGTCCCTCCCACTCCTTGAGTGGTGTTTGACCGTTCGGTCCCCAGCAGTAGTCACACTTCAGGGAGGGCGAGCTGCTCGCAGATGAGCTGAGCCGCCCGATCCCCCGGCTGAATGCTCACGGGCCCCTTTCCCAGGTGGAACAACAAAGCCCGTCGTTCCCCCTGGTAATTGGGGTCTATAACCCCCACCTGTCCCTGCACTCCTGCAGGCAACGCCAGCCCAGAGCGGGGGGCACCCTCCCATAGCACCTCTGGGTAATGGTACCCGTATCCCAGGGGGGATCAGCGTCTGAGCGCCAGGATCCATCGTGCCCGGGGCAATGGCACTCAGACCCAGCCCTGTGGATTCAGGTGTCTCTCTGGCTACACCAGCACCCTCCCTCACTCATCTGAATGCCCCGAGCGTCCGGTCTCCTCGGTCACCGGTCGCACCCGCACTCCGCCATGCTGACGTTCCATCGGCGAGAGGCCGCGAGGATAAACGGCCTTGGTCACTACCCCGCGCCCCCCCTTGAGTGTGCGGTCCGGCGACAGGAGCCGCAACCGCCGTTTCAACCACCCAGTGACCCGTTCTCCAGCCCCAGCGCCAGAGGGCGAGAGGGGAGATGGACGATCCATCGAATTCCCAAAGGGACCCACTGGCGGAACACAGCCTGCCCATGGGACCAGCACGTGGGTCACGCTGGGCAGCAGCGGGTGCTGGCCGGACCGCCCCAGAACCAGTGACGGTGTCAGCCCCAGTGAGGATATTCGCTTTGTGGTGGTCATGAGGGAGGGGCCCACGTAGTCAACCTGCCGAACCAGAGTGGGCTGGTCCCCCCATGGGACTTGGCCTCTGCCTGCCAGGGCCTGACAATTTGGCAGGTCTCACAGGTGGCTTTAGCCGTTTTCAGAGCTGCATGGGAGGGGGACGCCTCAGGCTTGTGCCCCATCTGGGCCTAGGTGCCCGGAGTGTCTGTGTATCCAGAAAGCCAGGAGGGAGAGACCCCCCCGCCCCCACCCCCGTCTGCTTCAGAAGTTTGTTCCAGTTGCTCATGAAGTTGGCTGGTGCCTTGGAGTCCTGCCCAGCGCGGTCACTAACGAGCCGTTTCCACGCACAGGAGAGCTCTGCTGTGCCCTCCCCACCCAATTCATGGTGTTCGAGTCCAAAAGCCAAATTCCTTGGAAAACTACAAAGCAGATTTACAAGTTCACAACCCGAGTGTATGGGCCAGCTACAGCAGAGTTGGCTCTGTCAGGAGGCTCAGTGAAGCCTGCCAGGTGTGTAAACACCAGAGGGTTTATTGCTTTACAGCCTCCACCCGTTACTGAATCGTGCTTCTCAGGGCGGAGAATCAGGCAATTGAGCAAAGCAGCAAGCAGGCAAGCAAGGGCTCAACGCTTACGCCCCTTCGGCTACCGCCAGTCCTGGGCCCTCCCGTCCGTGCCCTCGAGGGCTGGGTGCGGGCGCTGCTCCGGCGTGGGAGCTCCTGGGCACCCACCCGGCCCAGATCCACAGGCGGGACCGACCCTCAAGCAGGGCCTTTCAGCTCTTTGAGAGCCCTTTCTGAGCAGCACACACATTGCCAGGCAGAGTCTAGCGAGACGCACCCGGCGATCCCCTTCCCGCACGCGTCCTTCGGCCTAATTCTCCCACAACTTGTGTATGTGCCTTGAGCCAGCTCATCAGCCGTGAGAGCCAGCCCAGCGCCGGCTGCAGCCGAGCCCCCCGCAAAGGACAGCAGGGGAACTAACCGTCACCCCGACAGGTGCCCTGGGCCAGCTCTGGTGCATGGGTCCCTGGTGCCAGGGTGAGGGCCCCCTCGCCCTGCCAAACCCTCCCGTGCCTGGCCCCCTCCTCTCACCGGTGGGGCTGGCTGCTCCCTAGGCCGGGACACCCCTCCCCAGGCAATTTGAATGTCACTGGTGGGAGATACTTGGCCCCCAAGTGAGGTGCCACGTCTGACCCCTGTGTCCGCCCCCCACTGCTCCATGCCCAGCCCCATGGCTCCCAGCAGGCAGCGGTCCTGTACCAGACCCCCTGTGGTCCCCTCCCGCCCCAGAGGCGTTCACGGCATCTGGAGACCGGCTTGTGTCACTGGTACCAGCCCTTGGCTGGCCAGGACTCAGCACCGCGGGTGCCTGGCTGTGAGCTCCTGGCCTGGCGGGGGGAACCCGGCACCTGCCCCCCTGAGCCACGTCTTGGTCCAGGGAGAGTTTTCCCCACTCAGCCCAAGGGTCCCTCTGCTCATTCGTGCATGTGTGGAATACATTTTGCTCTGCGCACCAGGCCCTGCCAGGCTGTGCACCACGTGTAGACACAGCTGCTGCTGGCTGTGGCTGGCTGTGGGTGCTCTGCCAATCAGTGGGGTGGGCTTTGAATCTCTGCTGGGGGGCTGCCCAAGCACTCGGCTCACAGGGGCGATGGGGGCTGCTGAAGGGGGGGGAGGGCACTTTCGGTGCGAGATGGGGCTGGGGTGGGGGGTGAAGGTGCATCGGGGTCCCCCCGACCCTGCAACCCCATCGCAGCCAGAACAGTCTCCACCAGCCAGTAGAACAGAGAGGGGTTTAATGGTCTTCCAGAACAGCCCAGCACAGACGTGATGCGGCTACCGGGGGCAGGGCCAGGAGGGCTCAGGCCCTAGAGTTAGGGGTCCATCGCCCCTAGGATCCCCACTTAGTCTGTTCTCTCCATGCTTCCCCGACAGCCGCCCCGCCCCCCTTCGCCTCCCGCCGTGGCACTCGGCTGACTTCTGCGCCGCGCAGCCGGGCCGCCGCGAGGGAGCAAGCGACCGGTTGGGCCCCGCACGCCCCATGCTGCACGGGCCCCAGAGGGAACAGCCAGCATTTCACCAACAGCCCCCCCAGAGGGAACAGCCAGCATTTCAGCAACAGCGCCCCCCAGAGGGAACAGCCAGCATTTCACCAACAGCCCCCCCAGAGGGAACAGCCAGCATTTCACCAACAGCCCCCCCAGAGGGAACAGCCAGCATTTCAGCAACAGCGCCCCCCAGAGGGAACAGCCAGCATTTCAGCAACAGCGCCCCCCAGAGGGAACAGCCAGCATTTCAGTAACAGCGCCCCCCAGAGGGAACAGCCAGCATTTCAGCAACAGCGCCCTCCAGAGGGAACAGCCGGCATTTCAGCAACAGCGCCCCCCCAGAGGGAACAGCCAGCATTTCAGCAACAGCGCACCCCAGAGGGAACAGCCGGCATTTCACCAACAGCCCCCCCAGAGGGAACAGCCAGCATTTCAGCAACAGCCCCCCAGAGGGAACAGCCAGCATTTCAGCAACAGCCCCCCCAGAGGGAACAGCCGGCATTTCAACAACAGCCCCCCCAGAGGGAACAGCCAGCATTTCAGCAACAGCCCCCCCAGAGGGAACAGCCGGCATTTCACCAACAGCCCCCCCAGAGGGAACAGCCAGCATTTCACCAACAGCCCCCCCAGAGGGAACAGCCAGCATTTCAGCAACAGCGCCCCCCAGAGGGAACAGCCAGCATTTCACCAACAGCCCCCCCAGAGGGAACAGCCAGCATTTCAGCAACAGCCCCCCCAGAGGGAACAGCCAGCATTTCAGCAACAGCCCCCCCCAGAGGGAACAGCCAGCATTTCACCAACAGCCCCCCCCAGAGGGAACAGCCAGCATTTCACCAACAGCCCCCCCAGAGGGAACAGCCAGCATTTCAGCAACAGCGCCGCCCAGAGGGAACAGCCAGCATTTCAGCAACAGCGCCCCCCAGAGGGAACAGCCAGCATTACAGCAACAGCCCCCCCAGAGGGAACAGCCAGCATTTCACCAACAGCGCCGCCCAGAGGGAACAGCCAGCATTTCAGCAACAGCGCCCCCCAGAGAGAACAGCCGGCATTTCACCAACAGCACCCCCCAGAGGGAACAGCCAGCATTTCAGTAACAGCGCCCCCCAGAGAGAACAGCCAGCATTTCACCAACAGCGCCCCCCAGAGGGAACAGCCAGCATTTCACCAACAGCCCCCCCAGAGGGAACAGCCAGCATTTCAGCAACAGCCCCCCAGAGGGAACAGCCAGCATTTCACCAACAGCGCCCCCCAGAGGGAACAGCCAGCATTTCACCAACAGCCCCCCCAGAGGGAACAGCCAGCATTTCACCAACAGCACCCCCCAGAGGGAACAGCCAGCATTTCAGCAACAGCCCCCCCCCCCAGGGAACAGCCAGCATTTCAGCAACAGCGCCCCCCAGAGAGAACAGCCAGCATTACAGCAACAGCCCCCCCAGAGGGAACAGCCAGCATTTCACCAACAGCGCCCCCCAGAGGGAACAGCCAGCATTTCACCAACAGCCCCCCCAGAGGGAACAGCCAGCATTTCAGCAACAGCCCCCCCCCCCAGGGAACAGCCAGCATTTCAGCAACAGCGCCCCCCAGAGGGAACAGCCAGCATTTCAGCAACAGCGCCCCCCAGAGGGAACAGCCAGCATTTCAGCAACAGCGCCCCCCAGAGAGAACAGCCGGCATTTCACCAACAGCACCCCCCAGAGGGAACAGCCAGCATTTCAGTAACAGCGCCCCCCAGAGGGAACAGCCAGCATTTCAGCAACAGCCCCCCCCAGAGGGAACAGCCAGCATTTCAGCAACAGCGCCCCCCAGAGGGAACAGCCAGCATTTCAGCAACAGCGCCACCCAGAGGGAACAGCCAGCATTTCAGCAACAGCGCCACCCAGAGGGAACAGCCAGCCGGGCCCCTCCACTCCCTTTGCCCTGCTGCTGTGCGCACCACCCTGGTGTGAGGGGGGGCAGGCTCCCCGGGCTCCCCGCCCAGCAGGAGGAGAGCGAAGCTGCCAGGGACTCTGCGGCCAGCGGCTCCGGGGGTGCTGGGGGGCCGGCGTGGAGCAGCTGCATCCTCCCCCCTCCCCCCCAACCCTGGAGCAGGAGGAGGCGGGGCGCAGGGAGGGGCAGTGTCCGAGCGCCGCCCGACGCAGGGGGGGTCCCCCGAGCTCTCCCGCGCTGGTGAGACAGGAGGTCCGAGGGAAGGGCGGAGCGGGGCGGGCGGCTCGGCCCATGGAGCGCAGGTGCCCGGCCCTGGCGCAGCGGGACGCGGCGGAGCCTGGCTGGACGGGCACCCGGATCCACCTGCCCCTGGTTTGTTCCAAAAGCCACAAGGGGAGGCAGCGGGGCGAGGGAAGGGGACCCCCCCCCACGGGTTGTGCCCCTGAGCTGCCCCCCTTGACCCTCCCCCTTCCTCTCCCCCAGCTGGCAAAACCAAACCCGCCCGCAGCCGCTCGTGGGGCGCTGCCTCCCACAGTCCCAGCCCCGGCCCCGCCTTCCCCCCCCCCCCCGACCCCCAGCAGAGGGGGGGTGGAGCTGCCGCCTCCCCCCTCAGCTCGATCCCGGCGGCCCCAGGCTCTGCGGGCCCCCCTGGACTTGCCGCCCGGCCCCCACGCTTCTCCGGGCGCGTCCCGCCCTGCGCCCCTGGCCCCGTGTCCGCAGCGCGGCCCCCCGCACGGGGCGTGTCAGGAGCAGCCCCCCAGCGACAGGCCGGGGCCCCCCACCTCTGAGCGCCCTGCGGGGGGGTCACTCCTGGGTTTGCCAGCTCGGCGGGCGGCGGGGGGGGGGGGGCCGGCGGGGCGCAGCGCTGGAGCGGGGAGCGGGGGAGTCTCTCCAGCTCGGGGCGCGGGGCCGGGGCTCCTGCAGTCGGAGGGGGACGTGGGGTCCCCCGGCGCCCAGCACTGGGGCGCGCATCCGGATCCCCAGGCGGCCCGGTGGGGCGGGGGGACTGGCCGGGCGCCGCCCCTGGACATGTGCCGGCCCGAGCACCTGCCTCCTTCGCTGGTGCCTGGAGACCGCCCTGTCCATGGCCCGACCCCCTGCCCCCGGCCCCGCTCGGACCCCCCGCGCCGCTCCCCCCTTCCCTCCGGCCTCTTGTCTCACCAACGCCGGGGGAGCTCGGACCCTGCCCCACCCCGCGCCCCGCCTCCTCCTGCTCCAGGGCTCTGCCGGAGCGGCCAGCTGCGCTACCGCTCCGGCCCCTCGGCACCTCCGGAGCCGCTGGCCGCAGAGTCCCTGGCGCCGGCTGCAGGCGAGCCCCGGCCTGGCGGCTCCTCTGTCTCTTCCTGCAGGGGAGGGGAGCCCAGCCCGGCCCCCCTTCACACAGCGCATTATGTGGGGGAGACGAGAAGGGGGATGGGGGGAGAACGGGCGCAGGGTGGCTTAGGTGGAGGAGACAAGGGGGGGCTGGGTCCGGTCACTGAGGGGTCGGGTGTGGCTGGGGGGAGGGGAGAGGGCGCGGGGGGGCGGGGGGAGAACAGACTCCGCTGGCCAGTACAATCAAGAGGGTTTATTGCTTCTCAGAGTCACAGCACAGCAGGGACGCGAGGTGGCTACAGCAGCCAGGGCCAGGCAGCCCCAGCCCCTCGGGTGGGGGGTCCATCGCCCTGGGCCCTCGCCCTCCGCTTAGGTTGCTCCCTTCATGTTTCCCCCCAAACCGCCCTTCCCTGGTTCCCCCCCCTGCCCTCGAGCGGTGGGGCCGGTGGGGTCTTGGCCTAGGTGAGCTGAGGCAGCCCCCGGCTGGGCCGTGCTACAGACACCGGCCAGTAGGGGTCGCCCCAGCGCACACAGCCCCCAGCGGATGCCCCAGGGTGGCCCTGCCCGGTGCCCACAGTCACCCCCGCACTGTCGCTGTTGCAGGCAGGATGCCCGGATAGAACAGTCGCACGGTGACGGGCTCGTGGGGGACCCGCCGTGGGGCAGGGCTGAGTGACCGGGGGGGGCTGCTCTTCGGCGCTAAGCAGGCTGCAGCGAGGGGGAGTCCAGAGCCCGGCGGGAGACTCAGTCGGGACCCTCCGCGGGCGCCGGGCCGACGGCTCCGTCACACGTCAGGAGCTAGGCAGGGAGAGGCAGGGTCAGGCTGCAGCGCCGGCCACACTTACGGCTCACGGGTGCTGGGGGGGGGCCTCTGACCGGGGCCCACATGGAGAAGAACGGACCCAGCAAGCCGGTCACCCGCCCCCGCGCTGCCAGTGCCAGCTCTGTGATGCCCCCTCCTCCCCGCCTGAGCCAGACACACCCCCCCCACCATCCCAGAGCCACCCTGCCTGGGACCCGCCTTTGTGGGCTCCCCAGCCGGCAGGTCAGAGGGGCAGGGCCTGGGGGACTCTGGAAAGGGACCCCGGGACCCTGAACCTCCCCCTCCATCTCCCCTCACGTCTCCTGGATCTTGGGGTTGTACCCTGCTTGTTACCTGGAGGGCGAAGGACAAGGGGGGGTTAGAGTCTCTGGCCCTGCCCCCCCCGTCTGTCCGTCATGCCAGCATCCCCCTGCCCCAGGGCGGGTGTGAGGCTGCCCCAGGCGAGTGGCTGCATTTAGCCCTGAGGTGTGGGGCGATGCAGGGAGCTGGCAGAAGTCGGGGGGTTACATGTGGGGCTGGTACCAGCTTGCTGGGCTAAGACCCTGCACCGCTCCCTGCCTGGGCACACAGGGGAGGGGCTTTCAGAAGCACCTTGGGGGCTCAGGAGCCCAAACCCCAGTAAATCAGTGGGGCTGAGACTCCTGCCCCCCTGCCCCCCTTGGTGTAGGACACGTCCCACCAGCCCCCGGCACAAGTCCAGGAGCCAGGCTAGGCACAAGCCAGACACCCCCAGAGCCAGATGCAGCCGAGGGGCGGGGGGGGGGCAGATGGCTGGGCCCCAGGGGGCACAGCGAGCGGCACAGGGACGGGGCAGGACTCAGCTCTCACCTGCGGCTTGTCCGTGCCGGCGTCTCTACTTCCCTGCGGGGGGAGACAAGGCAGAGCCGTGAGCGCGGCGGCTCCCGGGGCAGGACCTGGCTCCAGGGGACGGCTCAGGTCCCTGGAAGCTGCGCGGCCGCTCGGCTGTTTAGTGAGCCCTGCCCAGAGGCTCAGAGGCCCACACGGGCAGGGAGCTCAGCTGGCCGGCAGGGGGAGGGAGGGGTGGGGGGCTGAGCAGGTCCAGACCAAGAGGTCTGAGAACAGGGAGGGAGGGGAGAAGGGAACATGTTGGGGGCAGGGGCTGCAGGGGAGCTTGGGGTGTCCTGCCCCGCAGTACAAGCTCTGAGCCCCCCACAACCACCCCATGGGCACCGCACTCTCGGTGGGGTCGCACAGTCACTGCACCACACCCACCCCACCCACCCAGAGCCCCCCCGCATAGCGGTGCCCCACTCAGACCCCCCCGAAGGCCCCGCACTCACCTCCGCTCTGGCTGAGCTTACACCCGGTGTTTGGGTCACCGACCGCTTTGCGCTTGTCCTGGAAGAGTTTGCAGATCCCTGAGTGGAGAATGCAGGGGGGGGGGTCAGGCACGTTGGCAAGAAGAGGGGGTCAGCGAGGGGCGGGGCCCTCACTGGAGGAGGGAGGTCACCTGGGGTACGTCTACACTAGCTCGTTAGTTCAAGCTAGTTGGGCAAATGAGGGCGACCGGAACTGCAAATGAGTTGCCCTGCGCCAAAGGGCCGTGTCACTGGTCCAGCTGCACCCCCCCCTCCCGGGGCCCCGCCCTCACCTGTGCTCTCCAGAGCATCCAGGAAGAGCTCCAAGTCTTCAGAGGTCCAGCCGACCCCCCCGGCTCCGCGCTGCTCCAGCAAGCGCTGGGCCTCGGCCTTGCGATCCACTGAAGGGAGACGGGGGGGGGGGGGGGGGTCAGAGCTGTCAGTGCTGGGACCCTGTGTCCCTTCCCCCCGCCCCCCCGGGTGCTGCCTCCCACCCACCGGCATCGCCTCTGCACCACCCAGCCCATGGGCCTGGTCCCAGGACAGGACCCTCCTGCCTGCAGGGAACCCGGCCCAGCCTGGAATCCCGAGACCAGCTGCTCCGCACACACGGACCCGCCCCCTGCTCCCACCGGGCCCCGCCCCCCAGCACCCATTGAACGCTCATTGGGGGACCTGCCCCCTCCCCCCCAGCCTCTGGCTCCCCACTCTCTCCCCCCAGCGCTGCCCCATCACAGCCACTAATGGCCAAGCAATTAACACCCAGAAAGGGCCCCTGAGGCAGAGGGACACTGGGGCATCTCCCCCGGCCAGGTGGGCCTGGAGCCAGGCGGGGGGCCCAGGGGACACGTCCCAGGCAGGAGGGGCAGAACCAGGCTGGGCTGCGGAGGGGGAGTCATGGTGTCCGGGCCCTGCTCTCACCCCCGCTCTGGCCGACCCGCTCCCACAGCTCCTCCAGGGTGAGCTCGCGGCTCAGGGACTTCAGGATGGAGGCGGCAGCCTTCAGGGTGGCCTCGTCCGGCAGCGTGAAGATGAACTGGACGTCGGGGTCCGGCCCCCCGCGCTGCTCCGCCCCCCCCGCCCCGTCGGCAGAGCCCCGGTACAGAAAGGCCAGATTGAACGTCACTGGAGAGAGACGGGGGGGGTCAGAGTCACCGGCTCCGGGACCCCACGCCCCTTCTCCCCGCCTCTCGCGTCCCCCCCCCCCGTGCTGCTCCCCACTCTCTGGCGTAGCCCCCATGAGGTGCCAGCACCAGACGCTCACAGCTGGCAGGGCCATGAACACTGCCCCCCCCCAGCCAGAGGAAGGACGCAGGAGTCCCTCTCCCAGCCCCCCTGCTCTAACCACTGGGCCCCACTCTCCTCCCAGAGCCAGGGAGACCCCAGGGTCCCGCTCCCACCCGGCACAGCCCTGCCCTCACCCCAGTGTTTTGCTCCCCAAACCCCAGGGCTGTGGGTGCCATTTCTGGGAGCTATTTGGGCTGGTCCCCCCTGGGGAGGAGCCGGCCCCACCAGCGAGGGGAGGGGGCCAGGCACGGGTGGGTTCAGCAGGGCAGGGGGGGTACGATGGGCCCACACACCAGAGCTGGCCCAGGGCACCGCTGGGGGGCGAGTCCGGCAGCGCAGGGGGGAAGACGCCCCCGCCCCACGGCCTCCACCCGGCTAGAACTGGGAGGGACCGAGCGGCACCGAGCCCAGGGCCTGGGAGTGGGGGGGGGCCTTACAGCCCTGTTGGAGGAGTCTTTGTGGGTGCAGCACTGAGCCCAGAACCTGGGACTGGGCGGGGGCAGGAGTGGGGGCCTTACAGCCCTGGGGGTGGGGGGCTGCCAAGGGCCCCGTGAGGCAGAGGGACACTGGGGCGTCACCCCCCAGCTAGGTGGGGCTGGATCCAGGTGGGGGGGCCCAGGGGACACGTCCGAGGCTGGAGGAGAAGGACCGGCTGTGACGTAGTGTTGGTACCTTGCTGGGTGCTATGCCGGGCGGGGGGCTGTGGGTGACCCAGCTGACCGGTTACCTCCCAGCGGGAGAGACAAAGGGAGGAGGGTGAGGTCAGCACCGGGCTGGGGGGCAGGGCTGGAGGGGACTTTTTAGTTTCTGGCTGGTGTCATAGGGGAAGCAGCCTAAGCAAGGGGCTGGGATTTAGGGGCCCAGGCTCCCCCATCTCAAGGGGGCTGAGGCATCCTAGGCCTGCCCTGTGACCGGATTCCATCTGTGCTGTGCTGTATCCTGGAGAAGCAATAAACTCCCCCTGTTCTACCGGCTGGGGGAGTCTGTTCGGCCACTACGGGGGTGCAGGAGGCGGGGGATCCCGACGCGCCATCACACCAGGCAGAGCTGGGGCCTGGTGAGCACAGACCCCCCCTGGGGCCCGCTCCCTCTGCTCTGGCAGAGCTGCTCACAGGTCTCCCTCACGGTGCTCTCCGGGTTCTGGACCTCTCGATCCGCAGGGAGCCGGTACAGAGACCCCGGCTTGAGCGTCACTGGAGAGAGACGGGGGGGTCAGAGTCACTGGGGGGACCCCACGTTCCTTCCCCCCGCAGCCCACATGCCCCCCCGCGCTGCCCCCCACTCAGCAGTGCAGCCCCCCTGCAGCGCCAGGACCATGTGGCTGCCAGCACCAGACACTCGCCAGATCCCCCCCATCTCCAGCCCCTGCTCCCCACCTCGCTCCCCCCAGCGCTGCACTGGCCAGGCACAGGGGTGGCAGCCTGGCAGGGCCATGGACACCCAAGCAATTAACGCCCTGCCCAGCCTGCACCCCTCCCCCGACTGTGTATTTAATGGGGGTCAGGGGTCCCATGATCCTTTCCGGGCCCTGCCACCCACATGCTGGACACCTGTCCCCCCCCTCGTGTGGGCTCTGCCCCCCTCACCTGCAGCCAGGGAACCACCCCAGGAGTCCTGGCTCCCAGCCCCCCTGTTCTAACCACTGGGCCCCACTCCCCTCCCAGAGCCAGGGAGAGACCCCAGGGTCCCGCTCCCACCCGGCACAGCCCTGCCCTCACCCCAGTGTTTTGCTCCCCAGACCCCAGGGCTGTGGGCCCCATTTCTGGGAGCTATTTGGGCTGGTTCCCCCTGGGAGGGGCCAGGCATGGGTGGGTTCGGCTGGGTGGAGGGCCCCTCACCCCAGCACGAGGGGCCCACACACCAGAGCTGGCCCAGGGCATGAACGGGGGGCGAGTTCGGCAGCGCGAGGGGGAAGACGCCCCTGCCCCACGGTCCCCACCCAGCTAGAACTGGAAGGGACCGAGCAGCACCGAGCCGAGGGCCGGGTGGGGGCCTTATAGCCCCAGGGGAGGAGAAGGTGTGGAAGGGGGGGGGCTGCCAAGAAGGGCCCTGCGATGCAGAGGCAACGCTGAGCGTTCCCCAGGCCAGGTGGTCCTGGATCCAGGTGGGGGCCCAGGAGATACGTCCCAGGCCGGAGGAGGAGGACCAGGCAGGGCTGCGGCTGGGCATCCCGGGGAGCACAGACCCCCCCCCCCCGGCCCGGCCCTCACCCGACTCTCGGCTGGCGCACTCGGACTGCAGGACCCAGGTCTCCTCCGCGCTGCTCCAAGAGGCCAGTTGCTCCGGGGCGGCCGCCAGCTCCAGGTGGGACGAGCCCAGGTACACTGCGGAGAGACGGGGAGTCAGCGCCGCCGGGGACCCCCCTGCATCCCCCCCCGCTACTCACAGGTGGGACGAGCCCAGGTACACTGCGGAGAGACGGGGAGTCAGCGCCGCCGGGGACCCCCCCGCTACCCCCCCGCTACTCACAGGTGGGACGAGCCCAGGTACACTGCGGAGAGACGGGGAGTCAGCGCCGCCGGGGACCCCCCCGCTACCCCCCCGCTACTCACAGGTGGGACGAGCCCAGGTACACTGCGGAGAGACGGGGAGTCAGCGCCGCCGGGGACCCCCCCCGCTACCCCCCCCCGCTACTCACAGGTGGGACGAGCCCAGGTACACTGCGGAGAGACGGGGAGTCAGCGCCGCCGGGGACCCCCCCGCTACCCCCCCCCCCCGCTACTCACAGGTGGGACGAGCCCAGGTACACTGCGGAGAGACGGGGAGTCAGCGCCGCCGGGGACCCCCCCCGCTACCCCCCCCCGCTACTCACAGGTGGGACGAGCCCAGGTACACTGCGGAGAGACGGGGAGTCAGCGCCGCCGGGGACCCCCCCTGCCTCCCCCCCCAGCGCCTCGCCTCCCCCCCGCTACTCACAGGTGGGGTTCGGTGCCAGCAGGGATATGATCCTGTTCCCACTGTTGTTGCTGCCGATGATGCTGCCGGTGATGATGCCGCCGGTGTTACTGACGCCTGCAGGGAAGGGAGAAGCGCTTGGAACCTCACGGGATCCCCCCCCCGCCAGCTCCCCGCCCGCTCTAACCACTGGCCCCCACTCCCCTCCCAGAGCCAGGGGAGACCCCAGGAGTCCTGGCTCCCAGCCTGCCCCACTCCCCCCACTCAGAACCCCCTTATTCCCCCTCCTCCTGCCACCCCCCAACTCCTCCTACTTTGCCCCATCTCTGCACAGATGCTCTCGTCCCAGCTGCACCCTAAGACGAGCGGCTCCACCGTTTATAGCGGCCCTGCCCGACCCACGGGGCGGGCGCTGGGTGGGGCGATCGCCCTCGCCGGCCGGGGCAGCCCCACAACGACTTCCTCAGGGCAGTGCCCCCTGCCCGCCCGGGAGAGCTCCCCCGCCCCACGGACCTGCCGCCCCCTCCGCTGAGCATGGAGCCAGGCACACGGGGGGGGGGAGGGGGGCTGAGGAAGGGGGGGGCAGGTAGCCTGGGAGAAAGGAGGAAACGTACCAGAGAGGCACAAGCGGCCCCAGTTCCTCCTGAGTCTGCACAATGCACCAATGGGTGTGTGTGTGTGTGTGTGTGTGTGTGTGTGTGCAATGCAGCAATGGGTGTGTGTGTGTGTGTGTGTGTGTGTGTGTGTGTGTGTGTGCACAGTGCAGCAATGGGTGTGTGTGTGTGTGTGTGTGCACAGTGCAGCAATGGGGGTGTGTGTGTGTGTGTGTGTGTGCACAGTGCAGCAATGGGTGTGTGTGTGTGTGTGTGTGTGCACAGTGCAGCAATGGGTGTGTGTGTGATCCTGTGACTCACACCTGCTCTCTCTTCCCCAGTGGGGCAACCACTGGGGCTGGGTGGAAAGTCTTAGAAAGACTTTGTCCATGAAACCGGCATGTGCTAAGCAGGGACTCAGGGAACAGGTGTGGGGGGAGCGAGCCGGCCTCCCCCCTCCCCTAATAACCAGCCCTGACTGCTCATCAGCTCCGCGCAGGACTTCATGGTACTGCCCCCCACTGGCGAGGCAGATTGGAATGATTATCTCAATTTTACTTATGGGGAAACTGAGGCAGGGTACGATTGAATGACTTGCCCTAGGTCCTATTAGGTTCCCTTCTTTGTCTTCCTTTTGAGGGGCCATGGAAGGACAGTGTAATGGTCACCCCAGCCCATCATGTTTTCCCAGTTCTGCAGGCCTCCTTCTGGGGTCCCCCTGCTGCTCCCCAACTCCTCAGAACTATTCGCCCTTCTTCCGCGTAGGGGACCCTGGGGCTGGCAGAGCGACAGTGCTGTGCTCGGAGGTCCCGAGGCGAGGTACCCGCTCTCCTCTGTCCAGCAGCAGGTGGCCACAGGCATTGCAGGACCGTGGTGATGAAAGGCTCTCCTTTGTCTGGGGGCCACTCAAGCAGGTAGCACCAGCCGAGGCGTTGGAGGTTCCACCTCTAGCCCTACAGCACTTCCCGTGACGCGCTGTCCTGCGCAGTCTGCCCTTGCGAGGAGGCAAGGCTAGTGCCTCTGTGTCCATGGCGTGCCTGACGCTGGCGAGGTGGAGGCCGAGGAGAGCAGACCGGTTGCTTATGACGGTGGAGGCAAAGATGCTCTCCACTGCAGAGTCCAGAGTGGGGACGTCAGAATCAGGAGGGCTGAGCAGCACCCGGTGAGGAAGGTGGAAGTAGGGAAAAGTGTAGCTAGTCCGTCAGCATTTCTTGTTTTCCTTGTTTGGGGACTTGGAGCTAATGGCTGAGCTGGTGAACTGTTCCCTTTTCCTCTTTTGTAACCAAGCCTTCGGCCCAGGGACTCTCCCTGAGTATCTAGATCAATGGGGGATCCTTCCCTCTAGCCACTGTGCTACGCTTACAACCGTGGCTTGGTTCTGATAATACAGGGTTGTTCCTTTTTTCTAATTAACCACGATTGGTTGATTTTTGTGTCTGTCTGTGTGTGGCTGCCTGCCTGAGGCCGCTTGCTTTTCTCTCTCTTCCAGCAGGTCTGGAGCCTTGTTGTGTTCAGCCCTTCGACCAGGAACCTTTGTGCCCTTTCCTGGGGACCCAGCGACTTCGCCGGACGCCTCTTGGCATCGAAACCTTGGATCCCGGAGACTTCATGCCCCTTTTGCTTCCTTGACTGGCCTGTGGGCGAGGGGTGCATGGAGACGGGGGGACCGGCCAGCACCTCCGGGCGCTCGCAAGGGGTGGGGAGGGCTGGAAGCCGGATCCGGGCACACTGAGAACAAGGGGGCCGGGAAGTGGGCTCACTGGGAGCAGACTGGACACGTGGGGCCTTGGGGGTCGGCAGCAAGGGCCTGCATGTGGGGCCCCTCTTTGGAGGGGAAAGGGGCAGCGCTGAGACACCCCCAGACGCAGGCGCCCCAGTGTCTCTCTGCCGGTGCACACAGTGACTCCCACAGACGGTGCCGGCTGACGGGTGCAGAGCGGCAGGAGAGGGGAGGCGCGATCGATCCAAGACAGCTTGCGGGGGGGAGGGGGAAACAGGTTTTCATCCCCACACCTGCCTCACCTGGCCAGTGCAGCGGGGGGAGCGACTGTGGGTAACATAGACGGGGGGGAGCACAACGCGCTGTGTCACCTGCACACGAGAAGTGTCCCTGCTCTGTGTGTGCACCCCAAGAAAAGTGGCGTTTGCCCCCCCCCCCCCGAGAAGGCCCCGGCAGGACTGTCCAGCACGGCCCAGTGACCGGCCGGGGGCTGCGTTTGGCACAAGGCGAATCTGAGTTCGGCAGAGTCAGACTCAGACACGGCTCCCCCAAGCCAAGGGGGGGGCACGTCACAAGCGGCCGGGGGGGAGGCCAGGCTGGTAGCTCTGGGGCTGCAGGCAGGGTCAGGGAGCTCTGGGCACCCTCCTTGCAGGCCCCACCCCAGGGCCGTCCGGCACCTTGTGCACCCAGAGCAGCTCACGTTTTGCAGGCAAGGTTTTATCTCGGGAAAGAGCCGTTATTTCTTCAAACACAATTGCATTAGAGGGTCATCCGCTTCGCCCGCGGTTTGTTATCTCTGTTCATCTTGCTGCAGAAGGAGAGGCCGAATGTTTACACAAAATAGACCCACTCACTGAACTGCTGGTTTCCACCATGGCACAAAAAATAAACACTTGAGTCCCCCATTAATGTCTGGGGTCAATTTCTTTAATGGACTTTCAAATGTGTCATGCAGACAGAAATTGGGATCCAGTTTTAGGCTTCTCTGAACCACACGTGTCTGTGCGCAGCCTTTTGTCTTGCTAATTTCATTTTTTAAGACACTCTGACTTAGTCCTAGGACTGAGAGACCGTCTCATGCATACACCCGAACGGCCAAGGTTTCCAAAAGTCCTGGGGTTTCGTATGGTCAACGAGAGACGACCACAACAGCCTGATGTCAGGAGCGGGGATACAGAGCGTCTCAAACTGTGGGGGCCAGAGAGCTGAGGCCTCTCAAATCTCTAGACATTTTTAAAAAAACAGCCAACCTGCTTCAAAAAGGAGGGAAGCACGATTAGATCCATCTTATTAATGGGGCAACGGAGGCCTGGTCTACACTTACAAATTGGATCCAGCTAGCGACGTGCAAAAAGGTTTGTGCCCATGCGGTTAGGTCAACCGAGGTTCCTCGCTAGATGTGGCTACATCAATGAAAGAATCCTGCGCTCCACTTCTGAAGTGCCAGATTATCTACAGTGACCAGAAAACCCCTTTCAGCTACGCCGGCAGTGTCTACACCAAGACTGCTCCAGTGGCACAACTCCAGAGCTAGGTCCCTCCAGACTGAAAGGGAAGATAATGGAGCAAGTAATTAAGGAATCGTCTGGAAACACTTGGAAGGTGGCAAGGTGATAGGGAACAGCCAGCATGGATTTGTAAAGAACAAATCATGTCAAATGAATCTGATAGCTTCCTTTGATAGGATCAGGAGTCTTGTGGCTAAGGGGGAAGCGGTGGATGTGGTATACCTAGACTGTAGTAAGGCGTTTGATACGGTCTCGCATGATATTCTTATCAATAAACTAGGCAAATACAACTTAGATGGGGCTACTATAAGGTGGGTGCAGAACTGGCTGGATAACCGTTCTCAGAGAGTAGTTATTAATGGTTCACAATCCTGCTGGAAAGGCATAACAAGTGGGATTCCGCAGGGGTCTGTTTTGGGACTGGCTCTGTTCAGTATCTTCCTCAATGATTTAGATATCGGCATAGAAAGTTCGCTTAATAAGTTTGCAGATGATACAAGCTGGGAGGGGTTGCGACTGCTCTGGAGGACGGGTCAGAATTCAAAATGATCTGGACAAATTAGAGAAATGGTCTGAGGGAAACAGGATGAAGTTTAATAAAGACAAATGCAAAGTGCTCCACTTAGGAAGGAACAATCTGTTTCACACTCAGAGAATGGGAAGCGACTCTCTAGGAAGGAGTCCGGCAGAAAGGGATCTAGGGGTCATAGTGGACCACACGCTGAATATGAGTCAGCAGTGTGATGCTGTTGCACAAAAAGCAAACGTGATTCTGGGCTGCATGAGCAGGTGTGTTGTGAGCAAGACACGAGAAGTCGTTCTTCCGCTCTACTCTGCGCTGGTTAGGCCTCAGTTGGAGGATTGTGTCCAGTTCTGGGCACCACATTTCAAGAAAGATGTGGAGAAATTGGAGAGGGTCCAGAGAAGAGCAAGGAGAATGATGAAAGGTCTAGAGAACATGAGCTAGGAGGGGAGGTTGAAGGAATTGGGTTTGTTTAGTTTGTAAAAGAGAAGATTGAGGGGGACAGGAGAGCAGTTTTCAGGTGTATAAAAGGGTGGCATAAGGAGGAGGGAGAAAACTTGTTCGTCTTGGCCTCTATGGATAGAACAAGAAGCAATGGGCTTAAACTGCAGCAAGGGAGGTTTAGGTTGGACATTAGGAAAAAGTTCCTAACAGTCAGGGTGGTCAAACACTGCGGCTGCATCTAGATTGGCATGATTTTCTGGAAATGCTTTTAACGGAAAAGTTTTCCGTTAAAAGCATTTTCGGAACAGAGCATGGACGCTTTTCTGCAAAATCACTTTTTGTGGAAAAGCGTCCGTGGCCAATCTAGACGCACTTTTCCGCAAAAAAGCCCCGATGGCCATTTTTGCGATCGGGGCTTTTTTGCGGAAAACAAATCTGAGCTGTCTACACTGGCCCTTTTGTGCAACATAGTATTTCTGCAAGAAGCACTGATTTCTTACAGTAGGAAGCTAGTGCTTTTGCGGAAATTCAAGCGGCCAGTGTAGACAGCTGGCAAGTTTTTCCAGAAAAGCGGCTGATTTTCCAGAAAAACTGGCCAGTCTAGACACAGCCTGGAATAAGTTGCCCAGGGAGGTTGTGGAATCTCCATCTCTGGAGATATTCAAGAGCAGGTTGGATAAATGTCTCTCAGGGATGGTCTAGACAGTATTTGGTCCTGCCATGGGGACAGGGGACTGGACTCGGTGACTCTCGAGGTCCCTTCCAGTCCTAGTGTTCTGTAATTCTATGAAATCTGTAGATTAGAAAGCAGTGGCTTTATTTACTCACTGCTGATTGTACGTCCTGTTGTGACCGCTGGGCAGTGTTTCAGAACAGCTTGGGGACTGCAACATTTTGTGCAATAATCTTCTCTTTTCTAAACTAAACAAGCCCAATTCCTCCAGCCTCCCCTCCTAGCTCCTGTTCTCCAGACCTTTCATCCCACTGCCTCAAATCAATCGCTGACCAACTTTCCTTACCCACACGGAGCCCCCCTCCCCCCCGCCGCCCAGAGGGATCCGGGCACCCCCGGCCTGAGCGTGTCCCCGGCGCCTTCACCTTGTCCTGCTGCCTGTGAGCTCTGCTGTTCTGCAGTAACCCCGCGGGCGTGCCTCAGTTTCCCCGGGCACTGCACCAACAGTGAGATGGGGAATGTGGCCGGGGGAAGGGGCAGCCCCACACTGGGCTGGGGGGGGAGGTGGGCTGGGGTCAGCAGGGAGACACCTAGACCAGAGTGTGGCTGGTTCTTGTCCCCTCCCCCCGCTGTGTCCTGCAGTAATTCCCCTCCCCCTTCCCGCCCAGCCTCCCCCCTCCGGCCCCCCAGGGTCTGTTGCCCTCTGGCTCCTCCTCCTCCCCTGCTCCACCGTCCTGGGGCTGAGCCCGTGGGGGGGGGCAGGGGCTGGGGCGGGAGGCCAACTCCCCCGACCGTGAGCGGTGCCGCCCGGCAGCAGGGTGGGGCTGAGGAGGATCCGCAGGCGGGTCCCCACCCACCGGGGGTGCTGAGAACGGACGCGCTCGCTGCAGCAGTGAGCGTATCATCGGGGGCAGGGCGGCCCCTCGGCCTGACTGTGCCCCTCCCTGTGCCCGGCCAGCGGGGCCGGGGCTCCGAGCAGGCAGCAAAGTCGGAGTCAGGAGCCCCGAACTCCAGCCCCCCCCCCGCGGGTCCTGCCGCCACCTGGTGGCCAAAGAGCCTCACTGCACCTGCCCAGGGCCGGCTCTAGGTCCCCCCCCCCCGCAAAAACTTTTTTGCCCCCCCCCTTGGCCCGCTGCTGCAGGACAGGCACCCACCAGGGCCCACACACCCCGCCCCCCCCACCGACCCCGTTTTCCACCTTCTCTCCCCCCCCAGACACACCCGAGCCCTCAGTGACCGGCCCCGGCCCCGGCCTCCCTTCGCTCCCCCACCCTGCGCCCCTCTCCCCTCCCAGCCACCCCCGCCCCGCCGGCCCCCGTCTCCTGTCCCTCCCCCCGCCGAACCCTCGTGGCCCCTCCCCGCCAGAGACGTGGGCGCGCCCCGGGGAGGGTGAAGGCGGCCCGGGCCCCCCGACTCCCCTTGCCCCGCAGGGGTGCGCCCCGCCCCGGGGTGAAGGGGGGGCGGGCTCGGCGGGCTCCCCGCCCCGGCACGAGGACTCTGCGGCCAGCGGCTCCGGGGATGCTGGGGGGGCGGGGCGCGGGGGGGTCCCCCGAGCTCCCCCGACGCTGGTGACACAAGAGGCGGGGGAAGGGGGGAGCGGCGCGGGGGGTCCGAGCGGGGCGGGCGGCTCGGCCCCTGGCGCAGCGGGACGCGGTGGACGAAAGCTACGAGGGGAGGGGGGGGAGGGGGAGTCCCCCCCCCACGGGCTGTGCCCGGGAGCTGCCTCCCCACGACCCCCCCCCCCCAGCTGGCAAAACCAAACCCGCCCGCAGCCGCTCGAGGGGCGCTGCCAGCCCCGGGCCCAGCGGGGGGGGGGAGCTGCCGCCTCCCCCCTCAGCTCGGTCCCGGCGGCCACAGGCTCTGCGGGCCCCGCTGGACTCGCTGCCCGGCCCCGCCTGCCCCGCCCGACTCCCGGGGAGCTGCCTCCTCCCCCCTCGGGGCGATCCCGGCGGCTCCAGGCTCTGCGGGCCCCGCTGGACTCGCTGCCCGGCCCCCGCGCTTCTCCGGGCGCGTCCCGCCCTGCGCCCCTGGCCCCGTGTCCGCAGCGCGGCCCCCCGCACGGGGCGTGTCAGGAGCAGCCCCCCCAGCGACAGGCCGGGCCCCCCCACCTCTGAGCGCCCTGCGGGGGGGGTCACTCCTGGGTTTGCCAGCTCGGCGGGCGGGGGGGGGGGGGCCGGCGGGGCGCTGCGCTGGAGCGGGGAGCGGGGGAGTCTCGCCAGTTCGGGGCGCGGGGCCGGGGCTCCTGCAGTCGGAGCGGGACGTGGGGTCCCCCGGCGCCCAGCACTGGGGCGCGCACCCGGCTCCCCAGGCGGCCCGGTGGGGCGGGGGGACTGGCCGGGCGCCGCCCCTGGACATGTGCCGGCCCGAGCACCTGCCTGCTTCGCTGGTGCCTGGAGCCGGCGGGGAGACGGGGGTCGGGCAGAGGGGGGGGGAGGCCGTCGGGTGTGGCTGGGAGGGAGAGCAGGGGGAGCTGGGTTCGGTGTGGGGGGCCCGCAGGCTGGTTTGGCCGCAGGGCGCGGTGGGAGTCAAAGAGCCGCCGGGGAAAGGGGGGGGCCGCTTCCCCCTCAGGGCCAGTCCTGCAGCAGCGGGCCAAGGCGGGGGGGGGCAAAAAATTTTGCTGGGGGGGAGGCAAAAACCTAGAGCCGGCCCTGGGCAGGTCCTGGTCTGGGGCTGCCGGATCCGTTAGCTGGGGGGGGGGTCGCCCCTCGTTGGCCAGTGTCCCCCCCTGTCGCTGTCCCGTGTCCGGGGTGGGGCCGGGGAGGCTGAACCGGGGCACTGTGGGGGGCTGGACGTGCTGGCCCAGGGCCGGGGGGGGGGGTGTCATTGGCTCCTTCCCCTCTCAGCAGGATAAATGCAGAAGTGGGGTCCCCAGAACCCCCCAAACCTTCCCTACCAGGCTGTGGGATGAACCCCCCCCAATCTGAACCACCTCGATGTGGGGGATAAAACCCGCCGCCCCCCGAGTGATCAGAGAAAACCCGGGAGAGCTCACCCGGGAAATCTCCCCCTCCGGAAAACCCAGGGCCCAGGAATTACCCCAGGCCGGTTAACACGCAGGGAAGGGAGAGAACTTCTGACTGTCGGCGCGCCGGGGTCCTCCCGCCCCCCGGAGCAGTGAGAACAGACTCCCCCGGCCGGGCGAATCCGGAGGGTTTATTGCTTCTCAGAGTCACAGCACAGCAGGGACGCGAGGTGGCTACAGCAGCCAGGGCCAGGCAGCCCCAGCCCCTCGGGTGGGGGGTCCATCGCCCTGGGCCCTCGCCCTCCGCTTAGGTTGCTCCCTTCATGTTCCCAGCCAGCGACTGCCCCTCCCCCCAAACCGCCCTTCCCTGGTTCCCCCCCTGCCCTCGAGCGGTGGGGCGGGTTGGGTCTTGGCCTAGGTGAGCTGAGGCAGCCCCCGGCTGGGCCGTGCTACAGACACCAGCCAGTAGGGGTCGCCCCAGCGCACACAGCCCCCAGCGGATGCCCCAGGGTGGCCCTGCCCGGTGCCCACAGTCACCCCCGCACTGTCGCTGTTGCAGGCAGGATGCCCGGATAGAACAGTCGCACGGTGACGGGCTCACGGGGGACCCGCCGTGGGGCAGGGCTGAGTGACCAAGGGGGGGGGGCTGCTCTTCGGCACTAAGCAGGCTGCAGCGAGGGGGAGTCCAGAGCCCGGCGGGAGACTCAGTCGGGATCCTCCGCGGGCGCCGGGCCGACAGCTCCGTCACACGTCAGGAGCTAGGCAGGGAGAGGCAGGGTCAGGCAGGCAGGGCCACTCACGCTTTATGGCTCACAGGTGCTGGGGGGGGGCAGAGCCAGCCATGCCCCCACCATCCCAGAGACACCCTGCCTGGGACCTGCCTTTGTGGGTGACCAGGGGTTGGCTCCCCAGCCGGCAGGTCAGAGGGGCAGGGCCTGGGGGACTCTGGAAAGGGCCCCGAGGGCCGTCCCTGAACCTCCCCATGTTCGGTTCCCCCTCACTTCCCCTGGGGTTGCCTGGAGGGTGAAGGAGAAGGGGGGGTTAGAGTCTCTGGCCCTGCCCCCCCGGTCCCTCGTGCCAGCATCCCTCTGCCCCAGGGCGGGTGTGAGGCTGCCCCAGGCGACTGGCTGCACTTAGCCCTGAGGTGTGGGGCGATGCAGGGAGCTGGCAGAAGTCGGGGGGTTACATGTGGGGCTGGTACCAGCTCTCTGGGCTAAGACCCTGAGCTGCCCGCTACCTGGGCACATGGGGGTGGGGCTTTCAGAAGCAACTTGGGGACTCAGGCGGCCAAACCCCAGTAAATCAGTGGGGCTGAGGCTCCTGCATCCAGCCCCCCATGCCATGGTGTAGGACACATCCCACCAGCCCCCAGCCACAAGGCCAGGAGCCAGGCTAGACACAAGCCAGACACCCCCAGAGCCAGATGCAGCCGAGGGGCGGGGGGCAGACGGCTGGGCCCCAGGGGGCACAGCGAGAGGCACAGGGACGGGGCAGGACTCAGCTCTCACCTGCAGCTTGTCCGGGGCAGCGTCTCTACTTCCCTGCGGAGGGAGACAAGGCAGAGCCGTGAGCGCGGCGGCTCCCGGGGCAGGACCTGGCTCCAGGGGACAGCTCAGGGCCCTGGAAGCTGCGCGGCCGCTCGGCTGTTTAGTGAGCCCCGCCCAGAGGCTCAGAGGCCCACGCGGGCAGGGAGCTCAGCTGGCCGGCTGGCGTAGGGAGGGGTGGGGGGCTGAGCAGGTCCAGACCAAGAGGTCTGAGAACAGGGAGGGAGGGGAGAAGGGAATATGTTGGGGGCAGGGGCTGCAGGGGAGCTTGGGGTGTCCTGCCCCGCAGTACAAGCTCTGAGCCCCCCACAACCACCCCATGGGCACCGCAGTCTCGGTGGGGTCGCACAGTCACAGCACCACACCCACCCCACCCACCCAGAGTCCCTCTGACCCTCTGCCAGCCCTGCCCGCAGCCCCCCCACACGGCCGGTGCCCCACTCAGCCCCCCCCGAAGGCCCCGCACTCACCCCCGCTCTGGCTGAGCTCACACCCGGTGCTTGTGTCACCGTCCCCTTTGCGCTTGTCCTGGAAAAGTTTGCAGATCCCTGTGTGGAGAATGCAGGGGGGGTCAGGGGGGGAAGCGCAACGGGAATTGCAGCCAGCAAGGGGTGTGGGGGGAACAAGGAAGGTTTCTCCAGGCACGTTCCCAAGAAGAGGGGGTCAGAGGGGGGGCCCTCACTGGGGAGGGAGGTCACCTGGGGTACGTCTACACTAGCTCGTTAGCGTGAGCTAGTTGGGCAAATGAGGGCGACCGGAACTGCAAATGAGTTGCCCTGTGCCAAAGGGCCGTGTCCCTGGTCCAGCTGCCCCCCCCCCCCTCCCGGGGCCCCGCCCTCACCTGTGCTCTCCAGAGCATCCAGGAAGAGCTCCAAGTCTTCAGAGGTCCAGCCGACCCCCCCGGCTCCGCGCTGCTCCAGCAAGCGCTGGGCCTCGGCCTTGCGATCTGCTGAAGGGAGACGGGGGGGGTCAGAGCCACCAAGCCCCCGCGTCCCTTCCCCCTCCCGCGCTGCCCCCGACCCACCGGCGTAACCCCTGCACCGCCCGGCCCACATGGCTGGTCCCAGGACAGGACTTCTGAGACCAGCTGCTCCGAGCACACAGACCCCGCTCCCTGCTTCCACTGGGCCCCGCCCCCTGCTCCCACCAGGCCCCGCCCCCTGCTCCCACCAGGCCCTGCCCCCTGCTTCCACTGGGCCCCGCCCCCTGCTCCCACCAGGCCCCGCCCCCTGCTTCCACTGGGCCCTGCCCCCTGCTCCCACCAAGCCCCGCCCCCTGCTCCCACCAGGCCCCGCCCCCTGCTCCCACCAGGCCCTGCCTCCTGCTTCCACCGGGCCCTGCCCCCCAGCAGCCATTGAACACTGACTGGGGGAGAAAGTTGGAGGGCAGGGCAGACCTCCCGCAGCTCCAACCCCTGGCTCCCCACCTTCCCCCCCAGCCCCTGGCTCCCCACCCCCCTCCCCCCCAGCCCCTGGCTCTCCACCCCCCTCCCCCCAGTGCTTCCTTTGCCAGGCACCGGTGCTGGTCACCGTCACTAAGGCCCAAGGAATTAACGCCCTTCTCGGCCTGCCCCCGCCCCCCACCGAACGGTGCATTTAGTGTGTGGGCAGGGGCCCCATGGCCCTGTCTGTGCCCCGAGACCTGCCACCCCCGTGTGGTCTCTGCCCCCCTCCCCCAGAGCCAGGGGGAGACCCCAGGAGTCCTGGCTCCCAGCGCCTGCTCTAACCACTGGGCACCACTCCCATCCCAGAGCCAGGGAGACCCCAGGCATCCCCCCGGCCTGCTCTCACCCCCGCTCTGGCCAACCCGCTCCCACAGCTCCTCCAGGGTGAGCTCGTGGCTCAGGGACTTCAGGATGGAGGCGGCAGCCTTCAGGGTGGCCTCGTCCGGCAGCGTGAAGATGAACTGGACGTCGGGGTCCGGCCCCCCGCGCTGCTCCGCCCCCCCCACCCCGTCGGCAGAGCCCCGGTACAGAAAGGCCAGATTGAACGTCACTGGAGAGAGACGGGGGGGGTCAGAGTCACCGGCTCCGGGACCCCACTTCCCCTCCCCCAGCCTCTTGTGTCCCCCCCCGCGCTGCCCCCCACTCTCTGGTGTAGCCCCCCTGCAGCACCAGGGCCATGCGGTGCCAGCACCAGACGCTCACAGATGGCAGCCAGGAGACCCATGAATGCTGATTGGGGGAGAAAGTTGGGGGGCAGAGGCAGACCTCCCCCCTCCAGCCCCTGGCTCCCCACCCCCCTCCCCCCAGCGCTGCCCTGGCCAGGCATAGGGGTGGCAGCCTGTCCCGGCCATGAACACCCAAACAATTAACGCCCTGCCTGGCCTCCGCCCCCCAAACCATCCTTTCTGTGTCCCATCACCCCCATGCTGGACACCTGCCCCCCATGTGGTCACTGCCCCGCTCCTCTCCCGTGAGCCAGAGGAAGGACACAGGAGTCCCTCTCCCAACCCCCCTGCTCTAACCACTGGGCCCCACTTCCCTCCCAGAGCCAGGGGGAGACCCCCAGCCGGCCCCGCCAGCGAGGGGAGGGGGTCAGGCACGGGCGGGTTCAGCAGGGTAAGGGGGTACGATGGGCCCACACGCCAGAGCTAGCCCAGGGCACTGTGGGGGGAGAGTCCCGCAATGCGGGGGGAGGAGGAGGCCCCCGCCCCATGGCCCCCACCCGGCTAGAACCGGGAGGGACCGAGCGGCACTGAGCACAGGGCCTGGGAATGGGGGGGGCAGGAGTTGGGGCCTTACAGCCCTGGGGATGGGGGGCTGCCAAGGGCCCCGTGAGGCAGAAGGACTCTGGGGCGTCTCCCCCGGGCCAGATGGGCCTGGATCCAGGCGGGGGGGGGGCCCAGGGGACATGTCCCAGGCCGGAGAAGGTCCAGGCAGAGCTGGGGCCTGGTGAGCACAGACCCCCCCCTGGGGCCCGCTCCCTCTGCTCTGGCAGAGCTGCTCACAGGTCTCCCTCACGGCGCTCTCCGGGTTCTGGACCTCTCGATCCGCAGGGAGCCGGTACAGAGACCCCGGCTTGAGCGTCACTGGAGAGAGAGGGGGGGTCAGAGTCACTGGGGGGACCCCACGTCCCTTCTCCCCACCCCTCGCGTCCCCCCCGTGCTGCCCCCCACTCACCATGTGGCTGCCAGCACCAGACACTTGCTGGATCCCCCCCCCACCTCCAGCCCCTGGCTCCTCCCCTGCCCTCACCCCAGTGTTTTGCTCCCCAAGACCCAGGGCTGTGGGCGCCATTTCTGGGAGCTATTTGGGCTGGTCCCCCCGGGGGGGCTCTGGGCCGGGGGCAGTTTGCCCCAAGCGGCAGCTCAGGCCGGGGGCTGCGGGTCCCAGGCTCCGTCTGCCCTGCAGCCTGTCTCCGGGGGGCTGGGCCGTGTCCAGGGAACGCGGCTGCCCCCCACTTGCCGGGGGAGGGGGGGGCCGGGTGCCCGCTGAGCGAGGGGTGTCCCAGCCTGGGGAGCAGCCGGCCCCACCACTGAGGGGAGGGGGACAGGCACCAGCGGGTTCAGCAGGGCGGGGGGGGGGCCTCACCCCGGCACGAGGGGCCCACGCACCAGAGCTGGCCCAGGGCACTGCCAGGGGGATTGTCCGGCAGCGCGGGGGGGAGGACGCCCCCGCCCCACACCCGGCTAGAACCGGGAGGGACCGAGCGGCACCGAGCCCAGGGTCTGGGAGTGGGGGGGGCAGAAGTGGGGGCCTTAGAGTGGAGGAGACTTTGTGGGTGCGTGAGAGCTGCTAAGAAGGGCCCTGTGATGCAGGGGGACACTGGGGCGTCTCCCCGGGCCAGACGGGCCTGGATCCAGGCAGGGGCAGGAGGACTGGGCAGAGCTGCAGCCTGGTGAGCACAGACCCCCCCGGCCCGGCCCTCACCCGACTCTCGGCTGGCGCACTCGGACTGCAGGACCCAGGTCTCCTCCGCGCTGCTCCAAGAGGCCAGTTGCTCCGGGGCGGCCGCCAGCTCCAGGTGGGACGAGCCCAGGTACACTGCGGAGAGACGGGGAGTCAGCGCCGCCGGGGACCCCCCCCGCTACCCCCCCCGCTACTCACAGGTGGGACGAGCCCAGGTACACTGCGGAGAGACGGGGAGTCAGCGCCGCCGGGGACCCCCCCTGCATCCCCCCCCCGCTACTCACAGGTGGGACGAGCCCAGGTACACTGCGGAGAGACGGGGAGTCAGCGCCGCCGGGGACCCCCCCTGCCTCCCCCCCGCTACTCACAGGTGGGACGAGCCCAGGTACACTGCGGAGAGACGGGGAGTCAGCGCCGCCGGGGACCCCCCCTGCATCCCCCCCGCTACTCACAGGTGGGACGAGCCCAGGTACACTGCGGAGAGACGGGGAGTCAGCGCTGCCAGGGACCCCCCCGCTACCCCCCCCGCTACTCACAGGTGGGACGAGCCCAGGTACACTGCGGAGAGACGGGGAGTCAGCGCCGCCGGGGACCCCCCCGCTACCCCCCCCCCGCTACTCACAGGTGGGACGAGCCCAGGTACACTGCGGAGAGACGGGGAGTCAGCGCCACCAGGGACCCCCCCGCTACCCCCCCCCCGCTACTCACAGGTGGGACGAGCCCAGGTACACTGCGGAGAGACGGGGAGTCAGCGCCGCCGGGGACCCCCCCTGCATCCCCCCCCCGCTACTCACAGGTGGGACGAGCCCAGGTACACTGCGGAGAGACGGGGAGTCAGCGCCGCCGGGGACCCCCCCTGCATCCCCCCCGCTACTCACAGGTGGGACGAGCCCAGGTACACTGCGGAGAGACGGGGAGTCAGCGCCGCCGGGGACCCCCCCGCTACCCCCCCGCTACTCACAGGTGGGACGAGCCCAGGTACACTGCGGAGAGACGGGGAGTCAGCGCCGCCGGGGACCCCCCCTGCATCCCCCCCGCTACTCACAGGTGGGACGAGCCCAGGTACACTGCGGAGAGACGGGGAGTCAGCGCCGCCGCGGACCCCCCCGCTACCCCCCCCGCTACTCACAGGTGGGACGAGCCCAGGTACACTGCGGAGAGACGGGGAGTCAGCGCCGCCGGGGACCCCCCCGCTACCCCCCCCCGCTACTCACAGGTGGGACGAGCCCAGGTACACTGCGGAGAGACGGGGAGTCAGCGCTGCCGGGGACCCCCCCGCTACCCCCCCCCGCTACTCACAGGTGGGACGAGCCCAGGTACACTGCGGAGAGACGGGGAGTCAGCGCTGCCGGGGACCCCCCCGCTACCCCCCCCCGCTACTCACAGGTGGAACGAGCCCAGGTACACTGCGGAGAGACGGGGAGTCAGCGCTGCCGGGGACCCCCCCTGCATCCCCCCCGCTACTCACAGGTGGGACGAGCCCAGGTACACTGCGGAGAGACGGGGAGTCAGCGCTGCCAGGGACCCCCCCCGCTACCCCCCCCGCTACTCACAGGTGGGACGAGCCCAGGTACACTGCGGAGAGACGGGGAGTCAGCGCTGCCGGGGACCCCCCCGCTACCCCCCCGCTACTCACAGGTGGGACGAGCCCAGGTACACTGCGGAGAGACGGGGAGTCAGCGCCGCCGGGGACCCCCCCGCTACCCCCCCCGCTACTCACAGGTGGGACGAGCCCAGGTACACTGCGGAGAGACGGGGAGTCAGCGCTGCCGGGGACCCCCCCGCTACCCCCCCCCGCTACTCACAGGTGGGACGAGCCCAGGTACACTGCGGAGAGACGGGGAGTCAGCGCTGCCGGGGACCCCCCCGCTACCCCCCCCCGCTACTCACAGGTGGAACGAGCCCAGGTACACTGCGGAGAGACGGGGAGTCAGCGCTGCCGGGGACCCCCCCTGCATCCCCCCCGCTACTCACAGGTGGGACGAGCCCAGGTACACTGCGGAGAGACGGGGAGTCAGCGCTGCCAGGGACCCCCCCCGCTACCCCCCCCGCTACTCACAGGTGGGACGAGCCCAGGTACACTGCGGAGAGACGGGGAGTCAGCGCTGCCGGGGACCCCCCCGCTACCCCCCCGCTACTCACAGGTGGGACGAGCCCAGGTACACTGCGGAGAGACGGGGAGTCAGCGCCGCCGGGGACCCCCCCGCTACCCCCCCCGCTACTCACAGGTGGGACGAGCCCAGGTACACTGCGGAGAGACGGGGAGTCAGCGCCGCCGGGGACCCCCCCTGCCTCCCCCCGCTACTCACAGGTGGGACGAGCCCAGGTACACTGCGGAGAGACGGGGAGTCAGCGCCGCCGGGGACCCCCCCGCTACCCCCCCCCGCTACTCACAGGTGGGACGAGCCCAGGTACACTGCGGAGAGACGGGGAGTCAGCGCCACCAGGGACCCCCCCGCTACCCCCCCCGCTACTCACAGGTGGGACGAGCCCAGGTACACTGCGGAGAGACGGGGAGTCAGCGCCGCCGGGGACCCCCCCTGCATCCCCCCCCCGCTACTCACAGGTGGGACGAGCCCAGGTACACTGCGGAGAGACGGGGAGTCAGCGCCGCCGGGGACCCCCCCTGCATCCCCCCCGCTACTCACAGGTGGGACGAGCCCAGGTACACTGCGGAGAGACGGGGAGTCAGCGCCGCCGGGGACCCCCCCTGCATCCCCCCCGCTACTCACAGGTGGGACGAGCCCAGGTACACTGCGGAGAGACGGGGAGTCAGCGCCGCCGGGGACCCCCCCTGCATCCCCCCCGCTACTCACAGGTGGGACGAGCCCAGGTACACTGCGGAGAGACGGGGAGTCAGCGCCGCCGGGGACCCCCCCGCTACCCCCCCCCGCTACTCACAGGTGGGACGAGCCCAGGTACACTGCGGAGAGACGGGGAGTCAGCGCCGCCGGGGACCCCCCCGCTACCCCCCCCCGCTACTCACAGGTGGGACGAGCCCAGGTACACTGCGGAGAGACGGGGAGTCAGCGCTGCCGGGGACCCCCCCGCTACCCCCCCCCGCTACTCACAGGTGGGACGAGCCCAGGTACACTGCGGAGAGACGGGGAGTCAGCGCCGCCGGGGACCCCCCCGCTACCCCCCCCCGCTACTCACAGGTGGGACGAGCCCAGGTACACTGCGGAGAGACGGGGAGTCAGCGCTGCCGGGGACCCCCCCGCTACCCCCCCCCCGCTACTCACAGGTGGGACGAGCCCAGGTACACTGCGGAGAGACGGGGAGTCAGCGCTGCCGGGGACCCCCCCGCTACCCCCCCCCGCTACTCACAGGTGGAACGAGCCCAGGTACACTGCGGAGAGACGGGGAGTCAGCGCTGCCGGGGACCCCCCCGCTACCCCCCCCGCTACTCACAGGTGGGACGAGCCCAGGTACACTGCGGAGAGACGGGGAGTCAGCGCCGCCGGGGACCCCCCCGCTACCCCCCCCCCCGCTACTCACAGGTGGGACGAGCCCAGGTACACTGCGGAGAGACGGGGAGTCAGCGCCGCCGGGGACCCCCCCCCCCGCTACCCCCCCCCCGCTACTCACAGGTGGGACGAGCCCAGGTACACTGCGGAGAGACGGGGAGTCAGCGCCGCCGGGGACCCCCCCCCGCTACCCCCCCCGCTACTCACAGGTGGGACGAGCCCAGGTACACTGCGGAGAGACGGGGAGTCAGCGCCGCCGGGGACCCCCCCTGCATCCCCCCCCCGCTACTCACAGGTGGGACGAGCCCAGGTACACTGCGGAGAGACGGGGAGTCAGCGCCGCCGGGGACCCCCCTGCTACCCCCCCCCGCTACTCACAGGTGGGACGAGCCCAGGTACACTGTGGAGAGACGGGGAGTCAGCGCCGCCGGGGACCCCCCCGCTACCCCCCCCGCTACTCACAGGTGGGACGAGCCCAGGTACACTGCGGAGAGACGGGGAGTCAGCGCCGCCGGGGACCCCCCCTGCATCCCCCCCCCGCTACTCACAGGTGGGACGAGCCCAGGTACACTGCGGAGAGACGGGGAGTCAGCGCCGCCGGGGACCCCCCTGCTACCCCCCCCCCGCTACTCACAGGTGGGACGAGCCCAGGTACACTGCGGAGAGACGGGGAGTCAGCGCCGCCGGGGACCCCCCCGCTACCCCCCCCGCTACTCACAGGTGGGACGAGCCCAGGTACACTGCGGAGAGACGGGGAGTCAGCGCCGCCGGGGACCCCCCCTGCATCCCCCCCGCTACTCACAGGTGGGACGAGCCCAGGTACACTGCGGAGAGACGGGGAGTCAGCGCCGCCGGGGACCCCCCCGCTACCCCCCCCGCTACTCACAGGTGGGACGAGCCCAGGTACACTGCGGAGAGACGGGGAGTCAGCGCCGCCGGGGACCCCCCCGCTACCCCCCCCCGCTACTCACAGGTGGGACGAGCCCAGGTACACTGCGGAGAGACGGGGAGTCAGCGCCGCCGGGGACCCCCCTGCATCCCCCCCCCGCTACTCACAGGTGGGACGAGCCCAGGTACACTGCGGAGAGACGGGGAGTCAGCGCCGCCGGGGACCCCCCCTGCATCCCCCCCCCGCTACTCACAGGTGGGACGAGCCCAGGTACACTGTGGAGAGACGGGGAGTCAGCGCTGCCGGGGACCCCCCGCTACCCCCCCCCCGCTACTCACAGGTGGGACGAGCCCAGGTACACTGCGGAGAGACGGGGAGTCAGCGCTGCCGGGGACCCCCCCGCTACCCCCCCCGCTACTCACAGGTGGAACGAGCCCAGGTACACTGCGGAGAGACGGGGAGTCAGCGCCGCCGGGGACCCCCCCGCTACCCCCCCCCGCTACTCACAGGTGGGACGAGCCCAGGTACACTGCGGAGAGACGGGGAGTCAGCGCCGCCGGGGACCCCCCCGCTACCCCCCCCCGCTACTCACAGGTGGGACGAGCCCAGGTACACTGCGGAGAGACGGGGAGTCAGCGCCGCCGGGGACCCCCCCGCTACCCCCCCCGCTACTCACAGGTGGGACGAGCCCAGGTACACTGCGGAGAGACGGGGAGTCAGCGCCGCCGGGGACCCCCCCCCCCGCTACCCCCCCCCGCTACTCACAGGTGGGACGAGCCCAGGTACACTGCGGAGAGACGGGGAGTCAGCGCCGCCGGGGACCCCCCCTGCATCCCCCCCCCGCTACTCACAGGTGGGACGAGCCCAGGTACACTGCGGAGAGACGGGGAGTCAGCGCCGCCGGGGACCCCCCTGCTACCCCCCCCCGCTACTCACAGGTGGGACGAGCCCAGGTACACTGCGGAGAGACGGGGAGTCAGCGCCGCCGGGGACCCCCCCGCTACCCCCCCCGCTACTCACAGGTGGGACGAGCCCAGGTACACTGCGGAGAGACGGGGAGTCAGCGCCGCCGGGGACCCCCCCCCGCTACCCCCCCCGCTACTCACAGGTGGGACGAGCCCAGGTACACTGCGGAGAGACGGGGAGTCAGCGCCGCCGGGGACCCCCCCTGCATCCCCCCCCCGCTACTCACAGGTGGGACGAGCCCAGGTACACTGCGGAGAGACGGGGAGTCAGCGCCGCCGGGGACCCCCCTGCTACCCCCCCCCGCTACTCACAGGTGGGACGAGCCCAGGTACACTGCGGAGAGACGGGGAGTCAGCGCCGCCGGGGACCCCCCCTGCATCCCCCCCCCGCTACTCACAGGTGGGACGAGCCCAGGTACACTGCGGAGAGACGGGGAGTCAGCACCGCCGGGGACCCCCCCTGCATCCCCCCCCCCGCTACTCACAGGTGGGACGAGCCCAGGTACACTGCGGAGAGACGGGGAGTCAGCGCCGCCGGGGACCCCCCCGCTACCCCCCCGCTACTCACAGGTGGGACGAGCCCAGGTACACTGCGGAGAGACGGGGAGTCAGCGCCGCCGGGGACCCCCCCTGCATCCCCCCCCGCTACTCACAGGTGGGACGAGCCCAGGTACACTGCGGAGAGACGGGGAGTCAGCGCCGCCGGGGACCCCCCCGCTACCCCCCCCCCGCTACTCACAGGTGGGACGAGCCCAGGTACACTGCGGAGAGACGGCGAGTCAGCGCCGCCGGGGACCCCCCCGCTACCCCCCCCCGCTACTCACAGGTGGGACGAGCCCAGGTACACTGCGGAGAGACGGGGAGTCAGCGCCGCCGGGGACCCCCCCCCCGCTACCCTCCCCCGCTACTCACAGGTGGGACGAGCCCAGGTACACTGCGGAGAGACGGGGAGTCAGCGCCGCCGGGGACCCCCCCCCGCTACCCCCCCCGCTACTCACAGGTGGGACGAGCCCAGGTACACTGCGGAGAGACGGGGAGTCAGCGCCGCCGGGGACCCCCCCGCTACCCCCCCCGCTACTCACAGGTGGGACGAGCCCAGGTACACTGCGGAGAGACGGGGAGTCAGCGCCACCGGGGACCCCCCCTGCTACCCCCCCCGCTACTCACAGGTGGGACGAGCCCAGGTACACTTCGGAGAGATGGGGAGTCAGTGCCGACGGGGACCCCCCCGCTACCCCCCCCCGCTACTCACAGGTGGGACGAGCCCAGGTACACTGCGGAGAGACGGGGAGTCAGCGCCGCCGGGGACCCCCCCTGCATCCCCCCCCGCTACTCACAGGTGGGACGAGCCCAGGTACACTGCGGAGAGACGGGGAGTCAGCGCCGCCGGGGACCCCCCCTGCATCCCCCCCCGCTACTCACAGGTGGGACGAGCCCAGGTACACTGCGGAGAGACGGGGAGTCAGCGCCGCCGGGGACCCCCCCTGCATCCCCCCCCCCGCTACTCACAGGTGGGACGAGCCCAGGTACACTGCGGAGAGACGGGGAGTCAGCGCCACCAGGGACCCCCCCGCTACCCCCCCCCGCTACTCACAGGTGGGACGAGCCCAGGTACACTGCGGAGAGACGGGGAGTCAGCGCCGCCGGGGACCCCCCCGCTACCCCCCCCCGCTACTCACAGGTGGGACGAGCCCAGGTACACTGCGGAGAGACGGGGAGTCAGCGCCGCCGGGGACCCCCCCGCTACCCCCCCCGCTACTCACAGGTGGGACGAGCCCAGGTACACTGCGGAGAGACGGGGAGTCAGCGCCGCCGGGGACCCCCCCGCTACCCCCCCCCACTACTCACAGGTGGGACGAGCCCAGGTACACTGCGGAGAGACGGGGAGTCAGCGCCGCCGGGGACCCCCCCGCTACCCCCCCCCACTACTCACAGGTGGGACGAGCCCAGGTACACTGCGGAGAGACGGGGAGTCAGCGCCGCCGGGGACCCCCCCGCTACCCCCCCGCTACTCACAGGTGGGACGAGCCCAGGTACACTGCGGAGAGACGGGGAGTCAGCGCCGCCGGGGACCCCCCCGCTACCCCCCCCCCGCTACTCACAGGTGGGACGAGCCCAGGTACACTGCGGAGAGACGGGGAGTCAGCGCCGCCGGGGACCCCCCCGCTACCCCCCCCCCGCTACTCACAGGTGGGACGAGCCCAGGTACACTGCGGAGAGACGGGGAGTCAGCGCCGCCGGGGACCCCCCCGCTACCCCCCCCCACTACTCACAGGTGGCGTTTGGTGCCATCAGGGACACGAGCCTGTTCCCGGTGTTGCCGCTGCCGATGATGCTGCCGGTGACCAGGCCGCTGTTGGTCATGCCTGCCGGGAAGGGAGAAGCGCTTGGAATCACACCGGAGCTCCTCAGCAGCTCTCTGCCCCCCTGCTCTAACCACTAGTCCGCACTCCCCTCCTCAAGCTGGGGGAGAACCTAGGCATTCTGCCTCCCAGCCCCCATGCTCTAACCATTAGCCTGCATTCCCCTCCCAGAGCCGGGGAGAGAGCCCAGGAACCCCAGCTCCCAGCCTGCCCCATTCCCCCTCTCGGAACCCCCTTATTCCCCCTCCTCCTGCCACCCCCCAACTCCTCCTACTTTGCCCCATCTCTGCACAGATGCTCTCGTCCCAGCTGCACCCTAAGACGAGCGGCTCCACCGTTTATAGCGGCCCTGCCCGACCCACGGGGCGGGCGCTGGGTGGGGCGATCGCCCTCACCGGCCGGGGCAGCCCCACAACGACTTCCTCAGGGCACTGCCCCCTGCCCCCCCCGGGAGAGCTCCCCCGCCCCACGGACCTGCCGCCCCCTCCGCTGAGCATGGAGCCAGGCACACGGGGGGGGGGGGGGGGCTGAGAAAAGGGAGGGGCAGGTAGCCTGGGAGAAAGGAGGGAACGTACCAGAGAGGCACAAGCGGCCCCAGTTCCTCCTGAGTCTGCACAATGCACCAATGGGTGTGTGTGTGTGTGTGTGTGTGTGTGCACAATGCAGCAATGCGTGTGTGTGTGTGTGTGTGTGTGTGTGTGTGTGTGTGTGTGTGTGCACAATGCACCAATGGGGGTGTGTGTGTGTGTGTGCACAATGCAGCAATGGGTGTGTGTGTGTGTGGGTGTGTGTGTGTGCACAATGCACCAATGGGTGGGTGTGTGTGTCTGCACGATGCACCAATGTGTGTGTGTGTGCAATGCAGCAATGGGTTTGTGTGTGTGTGTGTGTGTGTGTACAATGCACCAATGGGTGTGTGTGTGTGTGTGTGTGTGTGTGTGTGTGTGCACAATGCACCAATGGGTGTGTGTGTGTGTGTGTGTGTGTGTGTGTGTGTGTGGGTGTGAGAACACCTGTGACTCACACCTGCTCTCTCTTGCCCTCCAGGCCCCCTTGCAGGGGCGACCACTGGGGCTGGGTGGAAAGTCTTAGAAAGACTTTGTCCATGAAACCGGCATGTGCTAAGCAGTGACTCAGGGAACAGGTGTGGGGGGAGCGAGCCGGCCTCCCCCCTCCCCTAAGAACCAGGCCTGACTGCTCATCAGCTCCGCGCAGGACTTCATGGTGCTGCCTCCACCGGCGAGGCAGATCGGAATGGTTATCTGCATTTTACTGGTGGGGAAACTGAGGCAGGGTACGAGTGAATGACTTGCCCTAGGTCCTGTTAGCTTCCCTTGTTTGCCTTGGTTTTGAGGGGCCATGGAAGGACAGTTCAATGGTCACCCCAGCCCATCTCGTTTTCCCAGCTCTGCAGGCCTCCCCCCAAGTCCAGCCCTGCTGGGGTCCCCCTGCTGCTCCCCAACTCCTCCGAACTGGGGGTGCCCAGCGCTGGCTCTGCTGTCCGGTCCTGCTCAGCGTCCCGGCTCGGAGGGGCAGAGGCGACATGGGAAGCTGGGGGGCGCTCCGCGTGGTGCAGCGTGTGGTTCCTCTCCCTGGCGCTCAGACTGGACGTGGGCCGGCAGAGGGGAGGGGGAGGGAGCAGCCCTTCGGTGTCGTCTTCTTATTCACGTTCACCTCTGTCTCCACAGGTGCTCCGGGTCCTCTGCCGGGGGTGAGGTTTGCACTGGGCACTGGGGCGGGGGCAGCACGAGGGAGACTTGGACTTGCCCTGCAGGCGGCTCTGGGGCTCTGTTCCCAGGCAGCCTGGCGTAGCCTGCTTGGCAAGGAGAAAGTCTCCGTCCCGTCTGGTGACTCCCCCTCCCCCCGGGGCAACCCAGGAAGAGATTTTAGAGGAATCTGAGTCAAATCTCGGCTCCGGGGTTAAGAATCAGAGAATCACAGAGCACTGGGACTGGAAGGGACCTCGAGAGGCAGCGAGTCCAGTCCCCGCCCTCATGGCAGGACCCAGCACTGTCTAGACCAGCCCTGAGAGACATTTATCCAACCTGCTCTTAAATATCTCCAGAGATGGGGGTTCCACAACCTCCCTGGGCAATTTATTCCAGTGTTTCACCACCCTGACAGGAACTTTTTCCTAACATCCAACCTAAACCTCCCTTGCTGCAGTTTAAGCCCCTTGCTTCTTGTTCTATCCTCAGAGGCCAAGAGGAACAAGTTTTCTCCCTCCTCCGTATGACACCCTTTTAGATACCTGAAAACAGCTCTCACGTCCCCCCTCAGTCTTCTCTTTTCTAAACTAAACAAACCCAATTCCTTCAGCCTTCCCTCATAAGTCATGTTCTCTAGACCTTTCATCATTCTCATTGCTCTTCTCTGGACCCTCTCCAATTTCTCCACATCTTTCCTGAAATGTGATGCCCAGAACTGGACACAATCCTCCAACTGAGGCCTAACCAGTGCAGAGTAGAGCGGAAGAACGACTCCTCGTGTCTTGCTCACAACACTCCTGTTCATGCAGCCCAGATCAGGTTTGCTTTTTGTGCAGCAGCATCACACTGCTGACTCATATTCAGCTTGTGGTCCACTCTCACCCCTAGATCCCTTTCTGCCGGACTCCTTCCCAGACAGTCGCTTCCCATTCTGTGCGTGTGAAATGGATTGTTCCTTCCTAAGTGGAGCACTTTGCATTTGTCCTTATTCAACTTCATCCTGTTCACCTCAGACCATTTCTCCAATTTGTCCAGATCATTTTGAATTCTGACCCGTCCTCCAGAGCAGTCGCAACCCCTCCCAGCTTGGGATCAGCTGCAAACTTAATAAGTGAACTTTCTATGCCAATATCTAAATCGTTGATGAAGATATTGAACAGAGCTGGTCCCAAAACAGACCCTGCAGAACCCCACTTGTTAGACCTTTCCAGCAGGATTGTGAACCATTAATAACGACTCTCTGAGTATGGTTCTCCAGCCAGCTATGCACCCACCGTATAGTCGCCCCATCTAAGTTGTATTTGCATAGCTAATTGATAAGAATATCATGTGAGACCGTATCAAACGCCTTACTAAAGTCTAGTTATACCACATCCACCACTTCCTCCTTATCCACAATACTCATTACCCTATCAAAGAAAGCCATCAGATTGGTTTGACATGATTTTGTCTGTACAAATCCATGCTGGCTGTTCCCTATCACCTTGCCACCTTCCAAGTGTTTACAGACGATTTCCTTAATTACTTGCTCCATTATCTTTCCTGGCACAGAAGTTAAACTAACTGGTCTGTAGTTTCCTGGGTTGTTCTTATTTCCCTTTTTATAGATGGGCACTAGATTTGCCCTTTTCCAGACTTCTGGAATCTCTCCTGTCTCCCATGATTTTCCAAAGATGATAGCTAGTGGCTCAGATACCTCCTCTATCAGCTCCTTGAGTATTCTAGGTGCATTTCATCAGGCCCTGGGGACTTGCAGGCATCTAACTTTTTTAGGTGATTTTTAACTTGTTCTTTTTTTATTTTCTCTTCTAAACCTCCCCCCTTCCCACTAGCATTCCCTACGTTAGACATTCCTACAGACTTCTCAGTGAAGACCGAAACAAAGAAGTCATTGAGCATCTCTGCCATTTCCAAGTTTCCTGTCACTGTTTCTCCCTCCTCACTGAGCAGTGGGCCTACCCTGTCCTTGGTCTTCCTCTTGCTTCTAATGTATTTATAAAAAGTCTTCTTGTTTCCCTTTATTCCCGTAGCTAGTTTGAGCTCATTTTGTGCCTTTGCCTTTCTAATCTTGCCCCTGCATTCCTGTGTTGTTTGCCTATATTCATCCTTTGTTATTTGTCCTACTTTCCATTTTTTATATGACTTCTTTTTAAGTTTAGATCATGCAAGATCTCGTGTTAAGGCAAGGGGGTCTTTTGCTATATTTTCTATCTTTCCGACACATCGGAATCGCTTGCTTTTGGGCTCTTAACAATGTCCCTTTGAAAAACTGCCAACTCTCCTCAGTTGTTTTTCCCTCGGTCTCGATTCCCATGAGACCTTACCTATCCGCTCTCTGAGCTTACTAAAATCCGCCTTCCCGAAATCCATTGTCTCTATTTTGCTGTTCTCCCTTCTACCCTCCCTTAGAATTGTGAACTCTCTGATTTCATGATCACTTTCACCCAAGCTGCCTTCCACTTTCAAATTCTCAACCAGTTCCTCCCTATTTGTTAATCAGATCTAGAACAGCTTCCCCCTGGTAGCTTTTTCAACCTTCTGAAATAAAAAGTTGTCTCCAATGCCGTCCAAGAACTCACTGGACAGTCTGTGCCCTGCTGGGTTAGTTTCCCAACCTATATCTAGATAGTTGAAGTCCCCCATCACCACCAAATCTTGGGCTTTGGATGATTTTGTGAGTTGTTTAAAAAAAGCCTCGTCTACCTCTTACGTCCGGGTAGGTGGCCTGTAGTAGACTCCTCGCATGACACCACCCTTGTTTTTAACCCCTTTTAGCCTAACCTAGAGACTGTCAACATTTCCATCTCCTCTGTCCATCTCCACCTCACTCCAAGTGTGTTCATTTTTAATATACAAGGCAACCCCTCCTCCCTTTTTTCCCGTCTATCCTTCCTGAGCAAGCTGTACCCTTCCATCCCAACAGTCCCATCGTGTGTATTATCCCACCAAGTTTCTGTGATGCCAGCAATGTCAGAATTGTACTTACGTATCAGCGCTTCCAGTTCTTCCTGCTTATTCCCCAGACTTCTCACACTGTGTACAGGCATCTAAGATCCGGATTTGACCTTGCCTCCCAGTTTTGCCCTGACCCTCCGTTCTCTCTGCCATTGTAGCCCACGCTCCCCCCCATTTCCGACCCATCTCCCAGGTCTCCCTGTTCCCCACTTACCCATGGTCTGTGCTCACCTGTCCCCGTCGAACCTAGTTTAAAGCCTCCTCACTAGGTTAGCCAGTCTGTGTCCTGACAGGGTCTTCCCACTCCTGGAAAGGTGAACGCCATCCTGGCCCAGCAGTTCCCCCCTCCCCGTGATGGGCCGTTCTCCCCCTGGATTTCTACTCACCTTGCTCGTTCTAGTCGTACCAACACCAGGCCCCAAGGGAACGACCCACAACTCCCATCTGGGTCCTGGAGCCCAGTGGAAACTCGCCGCACCCCCCGGATCAGCCCCAGCTGCCTCACCTGGCCAGTGCAGCGGGGGGAGCGACTGTGGGTAACATAGATGGGGGGAGCACAACGTGCTGTGTCACCTGCACACGAGAAGTGTCCCTGCTCTGTGTGCGCCCCCAGAAAAGTGGCGTTTGCCCCCCCCCCCCGAGAAGGCCCCGGCAGGACTGTCCAGCACGGCCCAGTGACCGGCCGGGGGCTGCGTTTGGCACAAGGCGAATCTGAGTTCGGCAGAGTCAGACTCAGACACGGCTCCCCCAAGCCAAGGGGGGGGGCACGTCACAAGAGGCCGGGGGGGAGGCCAGGCTGGTAGCTCTGGGGCTGCAGGCAGGGTCAGGGAGCTCCGGGCACCGTCTGTGCAGGCCCCACCCCAGGGCCGTCCGGCACCTTGTGCACCCAGAGCAGCTCACGTTTTGCAGGCAACGTTTTATCTCGGGAAAGAGCCGTTATTTCTTCAAACACAATTGCATTAGAGGGTCATCCGCTTCGCACGCGGTTTGTTATCTCTGTTCATCTTGCTGCAGAAGGAGCGGCCGAATGTTTAAAACAAAATAGACCCACTCCCTGAACTGCTGGTTTCCACCATGGCACAAAAAATAAACACTTGAGTCCCCCATTAATGTCTGGGGTCAATTTCTTTATTGGACTTTCAAATGTTTCATGCAGACAGAAATTGGGATCCAGTTTTAGGTTTCTCTGAAATACACGAGTCTAAGCGCAGCCTTTTGTCTTGCTAATTTCATTTTTTAAGACACTCTGACTTAGCCCTAGGACTGAGAGAACATCTCATGCATACACCCGAACAGTCAGGGTTTTTAAAAGTACTGGGGTTTCATAGGTTCGACAAGAGACGACCACAACAGCCTGATTTCAGGAGTGGGGATACAGGGTGTCTCAAAGTGGTGGAGGCCAGAGAGCTGAGGCCCCTCAAATCTCTAGACATTTAAAAAAAACAGCCAACGTGCTTCAAAAAGGAGGGAAGCACGATTAGATCCATCTTATTAATGGGAAAACCGAAGCCTGGTCTACACTTACAAATCGGATCAAGCTAGCGACGTGCAAAAAGGTTTGTGCCCATGCAGTTAGGTCAACCGAGGTTCCTCGCTAGATGTGGCTACATCAATGAAAGAATCCTGCGCTCCACTTCTGAAGTGCCAGATTATCTACAGTGACCAGAAAACCCCTTTCAGCTATGCTGGCAGTGTCTACACCAAGACTGCTCCAGTGGCACAACTCCAGAGCGATAGGACTGCCGCTGTGTCTAGCAGCTGTCGAAGAGACACATCCTCAGAGCAAAAATGTGATGTGGGTTGCCGAAGGTCATACAACACAGCAAAGGGCAGAGACAGGACTAGAACCATGGACTCCTTAATGCCACGCCCGATCTCCTAGCCATGTCACCTTCCGGTTTAGCTGTTTTAGTCGGATCTCTTCTCTTCTCTCTTCTGGGCGCTGTCTATCACCATAAATAAAATAGAAAGGCTCCACTAATGTCGCTTTCTAAAGTGTCGTCTTCTTACTGTAGCCAAGCCGGGACGTAGGTTAGGCGGTTTGAGTTTTTGTGCCCCATGTACTGGGAGAAACAGTGTGATGAGTTACGATGGACGTGCCTACAATGCTCTGAATTTCTTTCTATTTTTCCAGGTGAAGCCGTAGTCCCCTCACATTATTAGAACCCCGTTAGAACTCACTTCAGAGAGTTGAAACGAAACATTTCACTGACTGTGTTCAGTGGAACCTTTCTGTGAAGGCCGAGGGCGTAGCCCCACCAAGCCCCTCGAAAGCAGCTGATGAAACTCAACCCTTCCTAGCTCATACCCATTCCTAGTGACTGTCTGCTGGGGGCTGGGGTATGTGTTGTTCCTTTGTCGTTCCTCTGGAAGCTTCCTACAGCCTTGCCCGTGCCATGGACAGAAACACAGAACCGATCACTGGATCAACAGCTCAGACTAAGACCAGCTCGGTAATAATCCAGGAAGATTGTGCTGTGCAACGTTATATCCCTCCGCCAGCCTCATTTTGCATCCTGCTCGCAGAGCCTGGTGGCCTTGCGCAGCGGCAAGCCGATCATGCAGGCGATACAGAGGTTGCCTCCCGAGGTAAGGCCGGAGGGCTACTCCAGCTGAAGGGACGACAGAATTCTCAAACAACAGCTGGAGAGGAACCACCGGGCACGGGGAGACAGTCTGCAAGCCCCAGCTGTTGGAGGGAGATTAGTCACGTCTTCTGAGCCACTTTTCCCAAGAATAAAACAAAACCAGCATATGCTGCAGGCCTGTTTTATTCTTCCATCTTCTCGACAGCCCTACACGTACACGTTATATAGAAAAACTTTAAAAAACAACCAAGAGTCTAGCAGCACCTTCGGGTGTGTCTAGACTACAGGGTTTTGTCAACAAAACTATAGCTGCATCTACACTGCCGCCGAGTTCTGTCAACATAATATCGACTCAGCAGTTTTATCGACGGCGGTAAACCTTGTCCTTTGCGTTTACACTGTCACGTCGACAACGCGGCTTTCTTTGTGAACAGAACTGGATGTTGTCTAGATGCGCTTTGTTGACAGAAGCTTTGTCGACATTATCAGACCTTTGACCAATGGCGTCACTGTCTTCTTGGAGACTGATTAAACGGTGACTTATTTTCCTGCATGCAAAATGAGGATGCCAGAAAGCAGGCGCAGGTGATGGTCCCATTAAAGAAGGCGCAAGTGATGGTCCCATTAAAGCAGCTCATGCAAAACACAAAAACAGCCTCCCCCCCCCCCGATAAATAAATAAAAGCAGCAGCTGTAAAAGGATTTGGAACGGCAGGATAAGAAAGTTCTGAAATCTGTAGATTAGAAAGCAGTGGCTTTATTTACTCACTGCTGATTGTACGTCCTGTTGTGACCGCTGGGCAGTGTTTCATAACAGCTTGGCGACTGCAACATTTTGTGCAATAATCTTCTCTTTTCTAAACTAAACAAACCCAATTCCTTCAGCCTTCCCTCATAGCTCCTGTTCTCTCGACCTTTCATCATTCTTGTTGCTCTTCTCCGGACCCTCTCCAATTTCTCCCCATCTTTCTTGAAATGCGGTGCCCAGGACTGGACACAATTCTCCAACTGAGACCTAACCAGCACAGAGCAGAGCAGAAGAATGACTCCTCGTGTCTTGCTCACAACACACCTGTTAATGCATCCCAGAATCATGTTTGCTTTCTTTGCAACAGCATCACACTGCTGACTCGTATTCAGCTTGTGGGCCACTCTAACCCCTAGATCCCTTTCTGCCGGACTCCTTCCCAGACAGTCGCTTCCCGTTCTGTGTGTGTGAAACTGATTGTTCCTTCCTCAGTGGAGCACTTTGCATTTGTCTTTATTCAACTTCATCCTGTTTCCTCAGACCATTTCTCCAATTTGTCCAGGTCATTTTGAATTCTGACCCGTCCTCCAGAGCAGTCACAACCCCTCCCAGCTTGGGATCAGCTGCAAACTTAATAAGCGTCCTGTCTATGCCAATATCTAAATCGTGGATGAAGATATTGAACAGAGCCGGTCCCAAAACAGACCCCTGCAGAACCCCACTTGTTAGACCTTTCCAGCAGGATTGTGAACCATTAATAACGACTCTCTGAGTGCGGTTATCCAGCTAGTTCTGAACCCATCTAATAGTAGCCCCATCTAAGTTGCATTTGTCTAGTCTAATATCATGTGAGACCGTATCAATCGCCTTACTAAAGTCTAGGTATACCACATCCACCGCTTCTCCCTTATCCACAAGACTCATTATCTATATTTCCTTTTTCTAATGTTCAGTAAGTAAAGAGACAGGATTAATGAGATTAGAAATACTGACATCACGGGACTTTGATGTGAATTGTTTTGATTTTGATTTTGTTTAAAATAAAACACTGCTGTTTGCCTTCTGTGAAAGACTGTTTGTATGAACGAGAGAGGGTGTGAAGGGCATCATTAGAGCCAGATGGTCAAGAGAGAAGGGGGAGAATGCGGGGTGAAGACAAACTGGAAAAGACAGACCGTGAAGAGACGTCCCGGCATTGGAGAACCCATCAGTGCGTCCCCACGGTCAGGGACTGGCAGAATTGAGGGCTCTAGAGGGGAAGGGCGGGCACCCCTGAAAACAACGGATTCAATCTAGGGCAGGATGAGCCTGTCGAGATGTTTTGGGGTGAATGGCGACATCAGAAGAGAACAGTCGCCGGTCACAGACTGACAGTGAAATCCACAGAGGAGAGGATGAGAAAGGTGCCTCGCTATGGGACCTCGGGTTCGTCTTACCACCGACTCCAGAGGAGCATTGGAGCGATCGACCGACAGAGCCGGGTCCCCCTCTGGGATCGATCTAACTGACCACTGGATTGGTACAGAGTCTGGACTGGTAACTAGGACACCGACTGGCGGGAGTGTGTGTGTGTGTGTGTGTGTGTGTGTGTGTGTGTGTGTGTGACTGAATAGCACATGCACCTGTTGTATTCTCAATAAATGCGGCGTCCTGCCTTTTCCCCTAGAAAAGTTCTCGTGTGCTTTGTTTAAGCAGATAACACCAGATACATCAGGGCAGCCATAGCCATGGGGGGGGGCTCCTATTGCAACCTGGTGTTCCTGCTCCCCCCCCCCCACCCCAAGTTCCCCTACACTCCCTCCTTCTGGCACCCCAAACCCCCCTGCCCGGGCCCCTCTCACCACCCCCCAGACACACCGAGCTGCACCCTAAAGACAGTGCCAGGAGCAAAGGGAAGTCGCGCTGCCCAGGCCCCCCTCTGGACCCCAGCTTATGGAATGAGGAGTAACGGTAGTTTGAATTAGGATCTTTAATTCAAACTACCTACTCCATGCTGCGTGTAGCCGCGGGCACGGAGTTCTTACTACGGGGGATTTAAAAATGGCGGCATCCAGGAACTTGCAAATGAAGCCCGGGATATTTAAATCCCAGGCTTCATCTGCAACTCCGCTTGCCCTCATTTCCTTACCTAGCTTGAACTAACGAGCTAGTGTAGACGTACCCTAATATTGTCTATATATACAGGCACCTGCCTCAGTTTCCCCAATTCAGTGTTGTCCTCTAGGGAAGCGGGGGAGGGGGAACAGGCTGTTGACACTTTGCAGAGGCCCAAGGCGTGACGGACCGGAGAATCCGTTACATGCACCGAATCACTCAGTTCTTGGTGCAGGCTTTCAGCACAGATGTGACAAACGGCTGGCTGAGAAGTCCCTGGTGCACGTCCTGTGTCAGGACGGGTCGGCAAATCCTTCCCGGCTCCCTGCCCCTCGCAAGGCTGCCCCACCTGGGGAGCCGTGACGTGGGGGGCAGAGAGGAGAGAACCCAGGAGTTTGCGGCTGAGCCTGGACCCTGGCTGCGGGTCAGTTCCTGGCTGTGCGGGCTCCCTGCTCAGCTGGGCCTGTCCCTGCCCCACGGGGCTGGGGCTGAATTCAGTGGGGGGGGTGGCCCCCGCAGGTGGGGGCGGGTCCTGCCACCCGATCCCAGGCCCTGGTCCCAGTGTCAGAGAAGCGTCCCACGGAGCCCAGCTCTGCCCGGTGCCGGATGCTGCTGCCGAGTCTGCTGCGTGTGCCCTTCCATGGAGCAACGGGCACAGCCCTGGGGCCAGTGCCAGCCCCCCGGGGCAGAAGGGTGCCAGAGCGACCTGGAAAGGCACCAGGTGGCACCTGGGTAGAGCCACCCCACACGCTCTGCCACCCAGAGGGATCCGGGCACCCCCGGCCTGAGCGTGTCCCCGGCTCCTTCACCTTGTCCTGCTGCCTGTGAGTTCTGCTGTTCTGCAGTAACCCCGCGGGTGTGCCTCAGTTTCCCCGGCACTGCAGCAACAGTGAGATGGGGAATGTGGCCAGGAGAGGGGGTTAGCACCACACTGGGCTGCGGGTGTGGGGGGGGGGTGGGAGGTGGGCTGGGGTCAGCAGGGAGACACCTAGACCAGAGTGTGACTGATCTTGTCCCCTCCCACCTGCTGTGTCCTGCAGTAATTCCCCTCCCCCTTCCCGCCCAGCCTCCCCCCTCCACTCCCCCAGGGTCTGTTGCTCTCTGGCTCCTCCTCCCCCCCCTGCTCCACCGTCATGGGGCTGAGCCCACGGGGGGGGTAGGGGCTGGGGCAGGCAGCCAACTCCCCCGACCGTGAGCAGTGCCGCCCGGCAGCAGGGTGGGGCTGAGGAGGAGCTGGCAGGCGGGTCCCCCCTCACCGGGGGTGCTGAGAACGGACGCGCTCGCTGCAGCAGTGAGCGTGTCATCGGGGGCAGGGCGGCCCCTCGGCCTGACTGTGCCCCTCCCTGTGCCCGGCTGAACTCCAGCCCGGCCCCCCCAGGGACCTGCCGCCACCTGGTGGCCAAAGATCCTCACTGCACCTGCCACCTCACTCCCCTCCCATTCCTGCCCCTGGCCCCTCTGGACCCCTGCTCCCCCACCCCAGAGCTCTCTGTGACCCAGCCCTCCACTGGCTGCCAGCTGCCCCCCACGGGCTGCACGCAGAGATGCAGCCACCTCTGGGGAGGAGGTGGGGCTGTTTGTACAGGGGCCCCTCGCCCAGCACGGAGAGGCAGCCACCCCATGGGGCAGGTGTGGGGCTCGTTAGCCAGCGGCTCTCACCTGGGACAGAGATGAACCTACGGGGGCCCCTGTGGATAGGCCAGGGGGCTGGAGAGGAAGGAAAACCCGTAGGGGGGTGACGTACCATGGGGATGCCTGGGGCATGGGGGGCAGGCAGTACAGTGAAGGGGGGCCGGGGTTACCCTGCAGGGAGTCCCCAGCCTGTCAGAGCTCTGACCGACCAGACCCTGGGGGCCACAGAAGAGGCCGACCAAGGGGAGAGGGACCTGAGCGAACCTCATGGGATCGGGGCAGGGCCGACTGAGGGGGCCAGGCCGAAGAGGCGCCTAGAGAGAGCCCACCACCCCGCGGCGCTCAGCGAGACAGCGCAGGGCCCCGTCCGGCTCCGTGGGGGGCAGAGGGCCGCCGGGGGGGAAGGGCAGACGGGGGTGGCCAGAGCGGCAGGGGGACGAGCAGCAGGACGCGGAGAGGCATGCGACTAAGGAAAGGGACGAGGTCGCCCTCTCAGTGGGGGGGAAGAGGGCAGCCCGAGGGCCAGGGGGCTTCAGCAGCCACTGTGGGAACCACAAACTGCGGCGTGTGGGGAGAACGGTCTGGAGCCCCCCGGGCTGGGCCCTCGCCCCAGCAGGGCCTCGCAGGGACCCAGCGAGAAGCAGCGCATGGGCGTGCGGAGAGGAGCGGCTGCCGGACTTTGAGATCTCACACACACACGCACGCACACACACACACTCTACACACACACACGCACACGCACGCACACACACACGCACGCACACACACACGCACGCACACACACGCACACGCACGCGCACACACTACACACACACACACACTCTACACACACACACACACACGCACGCACACACACGCACGCACACACACACGCACGCACACACTACACACACACACACGCACACGCACGCACACACACTACACACACACACACACTCTACACACACACACACACGTGCACACACACACTCTACACACTGTCTCTCCCTCTCTCTCTCTCTCTCACACACACAGACACACACACACAAACACACACATTCTCGCTCTCACACTCTACACACTGTCTCTCACTCTCTCTCTCTCTCTCACACACACAGACACACACACTCTCGCTCTCACACACGCACACACTGTCTCTCTCTCCCTCACTGGGCTAGCTCACGGGAAGGGGTTACATTTTATACTCTCCCACTTTCCCCCGGGGGCCCTGGGCCGGTGCCGGGGGGTCGCTGGGGGCTCAGGCCCTGGGCCGGTGCCAGGGGGTCGCTGGGGGCTCAGGCCCTGGGCCGGTGCCAGGGGGTCGCTGGGGGCTCAGGCCCTGGGCCGGTGCCGGGGGGGTCGCTGGGGGCTCAGGCCCTGGGCCGGTGCCAGGGGGTCGCTGGGGGCTCAGGCCCTGGGCCGGTGCCAGGGGGTCGCTGGGGGCTCAGGCCCTGGGCCGGTGCCGGGGGGGTCGCTGGGGGCTCAGGCCCTGGGCCGGTGCCAGGGGGTCACTGGGGGCTCAGGCCCTGGGCCGGTGCCAGGGGGTCGCTGGGGGCTCAGGCCCTGGGCCGGTGCCGGGGGGGTCGCTGGGGGCTCAGGCCCTGGGCCGGTGCCAGGGGGTCGCTGGGGGCTCAGGCCCTGGGCCGGTGCCGGGGGGGTCGCTGGGGGCTCAGGCCCTGGGCCGGTGCCGGGGGGTCACTGGGGGCTCAGGCCCTGGGCCGGTGCCGGGGGGGTCGCTGGGGGCTCAGGCCCTGGGCCGGTGCCAGGGGGTCGCTGGGGGCTCAGGCCCTGGGCCGGTGCCAGGGGGTCGCTGGGGGCTCAGGCCCTGGGCCGGTGCCAGGGGGTCGCTGGGGGCTCAGGCCCTGGGCCGGTGCCAGGGGGTCACTGGGGGCTCATTCCCTGGGCCGGTGCTGGAGCGTTACTGGGGGCTCAGGCCCTGGCCCCACGGCAGAGCTTGGTGGGAAAGGACCCGCCAGGTCCCTGCCCCTCCTGCACCTGCAGCTGCTTTGCCGTGGAAAAGGGGTTTCCCACACGTGGCCCCTGCACCCGGGCGCAGGCAGATCCCACCCGGCACACGCCGGGGCCAACGTTTGGGAAAACCTGCTCTTGTGGGGGGGTGGAACCAGGCACAGCAGCTCCCCTCCCCCAGCCCCTCTGAGCCGCCCACAACCCCCCCATGGGCACCGCCCCTCGGTCCAGTCCCACCAGACCAGCCCCCTCCCACACCCACCGAGCGTCCCTTTGACCCTCTGCTACCCCTGCACTCAGCCCCCCCCAGCACAGCCGGTGCCCCACTCAGACCCCCCCCCATTGGAAGTGTCCCTGTTCCAGCCCCCACCCCACCTACACACGTAGAGTTGCCAGATACTTTCCAAAAAAGATCCCCAACATGATGGGCAGACAAGCGGTTGAGGAAAAAGAAGAAAAACGGGGGCACTGCGCCTTTAAGGCCCCGCCCTCCCCATCGGCGCGGCAGGGGAAGAACGTTCTCGCCAGCCTTGGGTCCCAGGGAAACGTTCTCGGTGTTTTCTGTGCGGGGCGTTTTAACCTGCCGGAGGCGAACACCGCACACCTGGCAGCCCCGTCGCGGCCCTGCCCGGCTGCCGGCCTGCACCTGGCGAGGGCAGAGCTAAGGGGAAGGGGGAGGGAGCCAGGGGATGGAGCTAGGGGAGAGGGAGGGGTTCGGCCCCGCCCACCCACTGTCTCCTCCAATCAGCAGTCAGCGGTCCGCCCACCAGGCAGGGTATAAGTAGCAGGCGGGATGCCACCAGCTGTCAGTGTGGCAGGGCAGCTCGGCGGGTGAGCAGAGGCAGCGCAGGGTGCGGTGGGTCCCGGTGACGCCCCAGTGACGACCGACCTGTGCCCTTTGCACGATGCGGCGCTGACACCGGCCCCAGTGACGCCCGACCTGTGCCCTTTGCACGATGCGGCGCTGACACCGGCCCCAGTGACGCCCGACCTGTGCCCTTTGCACGATGCGGCGCTGACACCGGCCCCAGTGACGCCCGACCTGTGCCCTTTGCACGATGCGGCGCTGACACCGGCCCCAGTGACGCCCGACCTGTGCCCTTTGCACGATGCGGCGCTGACACCGGCCCCAGTGACGACCCACCTGTGCCCTTTGCACGATGCGGCGCTGACACCGGCCCCAGTGATGACCGACCTGTGCCCTTTGCACGATGCGGCGCTGACACCGGCCCCAGTGACGCCCAACCTGTGCCCTTTGCACGATGCGGCGCTGACACCGGCCCCAGTGACGACCGACCTGTGCCCTTTGCACGATGTGGCGCTGACACCGGCCCCAGTGACGCCCGACCTGTGCCCTTTGCACGATGCGGCGCTGACACCGGCCCCAGTGACGCCCGACCTGTGCCCTTTGCACGATGCGGCGCTGACACCGGCCCCAGTGACGCCCGACCTGTGCCCTTTGCACGATGTGGCGCTGACACCGGCCCCGGGCTGCCCGCTGGTGGGAAGGGCAGAGCGGGGAGCAGGGAGGGGTCTGGGCCCTATGGGGGGAGGAGAGAGCCAGCCTCACTGGGGCTGATCTGGGAGGGCATGGCGAGTTTCCACAGAGCTTCACGAGCCAGACGGGAGTTGTGGGTCGTTCCCTCGGCGCCTGGTGCCGGTACGACTAGAACCACCAAAGTGAGTAGAAAGGGGTAGAAAGGCCCATTGGTGGGAGGGAGGGAGCAGGGCTGACCCACAAGTAGGTCCCGCTTTCCATGTACCTAGAAGGGATGGACCCTTCCCACGGGCGACCCAGTGCCTGGCGTTGGAATCCAAGCCACCACGCCCGCCTGCCTGGCACTGTCGGGAGCACACGGGTGACGTGTGGGTGAACGAGGCTCAACGATTGTATCATAACAACCTTCCGTGAATTGCGTTTGCCCGGCTTTGCGCTGTATTCATTGCTTTACGTTGTACACCTCAAATACGTTGTACACCTCAACTGTCTCGTCGTTGTTTGCAAGGCTTGTCACACGTTAACAACCGTGTTAACTGCTGAACGCTTGTAATAAATACCTCCGCTGTTGAGTCTCCCTGGAGCGTGTTGGTTTCCAAACCCCACGACAACCGGCTGAAGGAATTGGGGCTTGTTTCGTTGGGAAAGGAGAAGACGGAGATGTAGCTACAGTTCAGTGATCTCTGTGTGACCCATAAATCTGTCTCCATCAGTTTCTCGCCGACACTGGTATTTAACTTTGTGTCGAGTCCTCTTAGCTTTGCTGTACGGCTGTAGTGTTGTGGCAGCACGTCCTTTTCTGCAGCAACTCTGTGTTTTTTCACATAGACCACGGAAACTTGGGGTTAAGTCTTTTTACATAGAATCATAGGACTGGAAGGGACCTCGAGAGGTCATCGAGTCCAGCCCCCCGCCCTCAAGGCAGGACCAAGCTCCGTCTACACCATCCCTGACAGATGTCTATCTAACCTGTTCTTAAATATCTCCAGAGAGGGAGATTCCACCACCTCCCTTGGCAATTTATTCCAATATTTGACCACCCTGACAGTTAGGAATTTTTTCCTAATGTCCGATCTAAACCTCCCCTGCTGCACTTTAAGCCCATTACTCCTTGTCCTGTCCTCAGAAACCAAGAGGAACAAATTTTCTCCTTCCTCCTTGTGACACCCTTTTAGATATTTGAAAACCGCTATCATGTCCCCCCTTAATCTTCTTTTTTCCAAACTAAACAAGCCCAGTTCATGAAGCCTGGCTTCATAGGTCATGTTCTCTAGACCTTTAATCATTCTTGTCGCTCTTCTCTGGACCCTTTCCAATTTCTCCACATCTTTCTTGAAATGTGGCGCCCAGAACTGGACACAGTACTCCAGCTGAGGCCTAACTAGTGCAGAGTAGAGCGGCAGAATGACTTCACGAGTTTTGCTTACAACACACCTGTTGATACAACCTAGAATCATATTTGCTTTTTTTGCAACAGCATCACACTGTTGGCTCATATTCAACTTGTGGTCCACTATGACCCCTAGATCCCTTTCCGCCATGCTCCTTCCTAGACAGTCGCTTCCCATCTTGTATGTATGGAACTGATTGTTCCTTCCTAAGTGGAGCACTTTGCATTTCTCTTTATTAAACCTCATCCTGTTTACCTCTGACCATTTCTCTAACTTGCTAAGGTCATTTTGAATTATGTCCCTCTCCTCCAAAGAAGTTGCAACCCCACCCAGTTTGGTATCATCTGCAAACTTAATAAGTGTACTCTCTATCCCAATATCTACATCATTGATGAAGATATTGAACAGTATGGGTCCCAAAACAGACCCTTGAGGAACTCCACTTGTTATCCCTTTCCAGCAGGATTTAGCACCGTTAACAACAACTCTCTGAGTACGGTTATCCAGCCAATTATGCACCCACCTTATCGTGGCCCTATCTAAGTTATATTTGCCTAGTTTATCAATAAGAATATCATGCGAGACCGTATCGAATGCCTTACTAAAGTCTAGGTATATGACATCCACCGCTTCTCCCTTATCCACAAGGCTCGTTATCTTATCAAAGAAAGCTATCAGATTAGTTTGGCATGACTTGTTCTTCACAAACCCATGCTGGCTATTCCCTATCACTTTATTACCTTCCAAGTGTTTGCATATGATTTCCTTAATTACCTGCTCCATTATCTTCCCTGGGACAGACGTTAAACTGACCGGTCTGTAGTTTCCTGGGTTGTTCTTATTCCCCTTTTTATAGATTGGCACAATATTTGCCCTTTTCCAGTCTTCTGGACTCTCCCCTGTCTGCCATGATTTTTCAAAAATCATAGCTAAAGGCTCAGATACCTCCTCTATCAGCTCCTGTATCGTGTAGACGGTGTTTCTCAAACGGTGTTTCTCAAATGGTGTTTTTTTTTTTTTTTTTTGCTCAATAAAAAAATCTATGGTGTTTTTGAGTAAAAAAAAATTGTTTGGTGTTCCTCCGTCTGAAAATGTTTAAGAGACACTGTACCCCCTCCTGCTGAATGGCTCACCCTGGGGGGTGAATGGGGTGTGGATGGAGAGTGGGGCAGAAGACCAGACCCACCGGGTGTTTGCAAGGTTGGGGAGGGTCCGTAAGCTGGGCGCAAGCACAACGGGACCGGGGAAGGGGAACTGAGAGAAGACTGGGCCGATAGAGGCCTTGGGGGTCAGCAGGGAGGGCCTGCTGTGGGGGGCCCCTCTTGGGAGGGGAGCGTGGCCACATTGAGACGCCCCCCAGAAGGGAGGAGCGTGGGGGGGGGGTTTCTATCACATGCAGCCGGGGAGGTTTGGGTTGGACGTTAGGAAAACCTCCCGCCTCTCCGGGTGGAATCAGTGACCGGGGGGGGGGGGGACTGGGAGTCCCCGACACTGGGCCTACGGAGGAGCAGGTGACTGGTGCTTGGGGCTGCCGTGGGGCCGGGGCCTCTCCAGACCCTGCCCCACTGCGGTGCTGGGGGTCTCTGGGGAGGAGGGGGGGTCGGGGCAAGGGAGGCCACGGGGAGGGGGGGTTGATTGGCGGGCGGTTTCCCGGGGCTGGAGGAGTGGAAGGGGGCGGATGGAGGCGGATCCTGTCGCCCCCCCCCCCAGCTCCCTCCCGCGCCCTGCGTCTCCGGCCGGAAGCGGAAGCCGCCGCGGCCGCCATGTTGACTGCGGGCAGGAGGGGGCCTGCGCGGCGCTTCTGCCCATTCCCCCCCCCCCCCCCCCGCCATCTTCGCTGCGGGGGCTGCCCCGCCCGCCGCCTGCCCCGGCCTAGGACGGCAGGGCCCCGCTGGGATCAGGCACCGCGCGGGGCAGCCCGGCACCCGGGGCAGGACCCCTATAAAAGGCGGCGCCGCGGCCACGTGCGGCCCTGTCTGCGGCCCGCGCCGCTGCGGAGACATCGCAGGGGGGAGCTCGGGCGCCTGGTGAGGGGGGAGGGGCTTTGGGGTGGGGGGAGAGCTCCAGGTGGGGGGAGAGGAGGGGTTCCAGGATGGGGGGGCAGGAGGAAGGGGTGTGTGGGGGAGGGGCTCCAGGTGGGGGGGAGGAGTGGGGCTCTGGGGGGGAGGGGTTCCAGGATGGGGGGGCAGGAGGAAGGGATGTGTGGGGGAGGGGCTCCAGGTGGGGGGGAGGAGTGGGGCTCTGGGGGGGAGGGGTTCCAGGATGGGGGGCAGGAGGAAGGGGTGTGTGGGGGAGGGGCTCCAGGTGGGGGGGAGGAGTGGGGCTCTGGGGGGGAGGGGTTCCAGGATGGGGGGCAGGAGGAAGGGGTGTGTGGGGGAGGGGCTCCAGGTGGGGGTGGAGGAGTGGGGCTCTGGGGGGGGGGTGTTCTGCTGGCCCCGATCCGAGGTCCTGGGTTGCAATAGGAGCCCCCGGCTGTGCGGGCCCCGATGTGCCTGGCTCTGGCCCTGCTTCCTGCGGGGGGGGAGGGGGTATCCAGATCCACCCCCCACCCAGCCCAGGGCCTGCCGGGTCCCCAGCTGAGTCCCTGCTCGCCAATGGGGGGGGGGAATCTGCTGGGAGCGGGAGGCCTGGCTTCTCTCCGGGGGGGGGGGGGGCAGTGGGGACTAGTGGTGAGAGCCGGAGGGGTGGGAGCCGGAGGCCTGGGTTCTCTCCCGTGGGTGGGGGGCAGTGGGGGCTAGTGGTGAGAGCTGGGGGGGGGAGCCGGAGGCCTGGGTTCTCTCTGCCGGGGGTTAATGGCTCTGCCCTCTCCCTGCAGATGGGGGTGAAGATGCCGTGTCCCGGCGCTCCTGGCCCATGGAGGTGAGTCCAGCCTGTTACCTGGGCAGCCTGCGGCGGGTCCCCGCCCCGTCTCCCTCCGGGCCCGTTGCCATGATGAACCCGCTAGACTAGAGTCTCTGAGCACCCTGACGACACCCGCAGCGCCCTGAGCAACGGGCCCGCGCCCTCCCCGTGGGGTCCCGCCTCCCACCCGCAGGCCCCTGCTACGCCAGTAACCCTCCTCTCTCGATTTCCCCAGCTGGACCCCCGTGCCAGCCACACCCTGCGCAGAGAGCAGAGCAGCTCGGGGTAAGGATGCAGTGGGGCAGTGTGGGGCTCTCCTTGGCCGGCAGGGCTGCCCCATGGCCCCAGGGTGGTGCTGCAGCAGGGCATGTGGGGCCACGTGTCCCCGGGGCTCCCTCACCAGCATTGATAAGCCCCACCCCACAGGGTAACACCCAACATCCCTCCACATGGCTTAGCCAGGAACCAAGCAAACTTCCCTCAGCACCCTTCTGGGCTGTGGCCGAGTTATCTAAAGACTCACCTCGCCTCTCCCAAACCGTCCCCTGACCCCGAAGGGCCAGGCCAGGGCAGACGTGCTCTGACCCACATCCTGCTGGGTTTGTCTCTACGGGTGGTACATGCGCCTCAGTGCCCAGAACCACGTTTATTCCGCACGCGGATGCAAACCGCGAGGGCCCTCGTACCCGAGGGGGGTGCAGACCCATGCAGGGGTGGCTGGGAGAGAAAACCCCGTTTTGCAGTTGTAACGCACTGGCCTTCTGGGGGATGGACACTGAGCCCCCCAAGTTCCGTACCGTGCTGGGGGCCCCGGTCCGGGCGCCAGGGGGGTCACGAGTCTCCTGTCCAAATCAGATTAGTGACGTGAAACGATTGAATTATTCTGTTCTGGCTGCGTTGGGGATTGGGGGGGGTAGCCAGGGACCTGGGTTCTAGTGTGGGCTGGGAGCCCGACACCTGGGTTCTCTCCCTTGGGGGGGGCCACTGGGGGCTAGTGGTGAGAGCCAGGGGAACCCAGACACCTGTGTTCTCTCCCTGGGGGCTAACGGCCCTATCCTCTCCCTGCAGGTGGGGGTGCAGATGCTGCGTCCTGGTGCTCCTGGCCCGTTGGGGTGAGTCCGGGCGCGTTACCCAGGCAGCCTGCAGCGGGTCCCCGCCCCGTCTCCCGCCCGGCCCGTTGCAATGATGAACCCGCTAGACTAGAGTCTCTGAGCACCCTGACGACACCCGCAGCGCCCTGAGCAACGGGCCCGCGCCCTCCCCATGGGGTCCCCCCCTCCCACCTGCAGACCCCGTGGGAGCAGAAAGCCGGGGCCTGCCCTGCGGGGGGGCTGGACTGAGCCGGTGGCACGGTGCTTACAAGGGCCCTCTGGCCCCACAGCCACTGTGCGGGGGCAGGGACCGTCCCAGGTCCCCTCCCATGGCTGGCACTCGCGGGACCCGCTGGGGGTGCAGGGTCCTTTCCCTCCCAGCCCGCTCCCCCCAGAAGGCTGGTGGCCGGGGCCTGGGTGAAACGCTCTGTTGCTGTTTGGCAGGAGGCGACGGGTGCAGCTGGTGCCGAGGCCCCTGCGACAGCTGGGTAAGTGTCTGCCCTGGCCCCTCCCGTTTGGGGGTCCCGGCTCCCCCTCCCAGTGTCCGGCGGAGCCCGTTGCCATGATGAACCCGCTAGACTAGAGTCTCTGAGCCCCCTGACGACACCCGCAGCGCCCTGAGCAACGGGCCCCGACCACAGCCCCCCAGCCCTTCTGGTGCCCCTCACTCCCGCCCCCCCAGCCTTTCCAGTGCCCCTCACTCCTGCCCCTCGGCCCCTCCTGAGCCTCTGACCCTCCTCTCTCTTCCCCCTTTCCAGCTGGATTCGTGTCCCATGACTTCGGCGTGAGCCCTGAGACCTGCGCAGTGCAGGGTAAGGGGTGAGACATGGGGCTGGGGGGGGGAAACGCCCGGGGGGGCCCCCACATGGGGAGCAGGGGGTGACGATTTGTTCCTCGGCAGGAGTTCCCGGCCCCAGGCCGGAGTCACATGAAATAACACATTGATCTGACCCTGCTCCCTTGGGGCCCGGGAGGGAACTGGGGGGGCCAGACCTCCCTTTTTGGGAGGCCGAGGGGGCTGAGATCACCCCTGTGAGAGACCAGGGCACTAGTGCCTGCCCCTCGGTCGGGGGGGGGGAGTTGGGAGCCAGGGTCCTGCGTGGGCTCTGTCTCCTGCAGTGACATGGGGCTCTCTTGGGGGGGTTGCAGGCACCAGGACCCCCTGAGCCAGGTTGGAGGCCCTTGCTGCGGCCAGGTAAGTGCCCACCCCACCCCCCAAACTGCTGCTGAAGGGGCCAGGAAATTTCCGGGGGGGGGGGAAGCGGTTGAGTGGGGGGAGAGTCCCTCAGCCCAGAGTCCTGCCCGTGCCTTTCCCTTGCTGCAGCCAAACCTCAACACACCCCACAGGCCCCGCCGGCGCCCCTCGCTCCCGCCCCACAAGCCCCACTTGCGTGTCTGTGGCCGGAGGCTGGAGCCCAAAGCCGGGCACCTTGTCCGCAGGCTGGGAGCCGCCAGGAGAAGTGGCCGCACGCGCAGGCCGGGCGCCTGGATGAAACCTCAATAAACAATTCTGCACCCCACGGCGTGTGTGTGTCTCTCCTGCAGGGCTGCGGCCGGCTCCAGCATGGACCCTGAGCTGTTTGGAGGGGAGCTGGGCTGGCCCTGGCTGCCCTTGAAATGCCCGGCCTCTTCCCCAGCCCCTTTGTGCTGTGGGGCGGAGGAGGTTGGAGAGGTTACTGCAGGCCCCCTTGGTCTGGCTGCCCTGGGGCTCCCAGTGCTCAGGGGAGAGCAGGAGGGGTATTGGCCCCCTGGGTGCAGTGCAGCACGGACTGGTCAGCACTGCAGTCCTCGGGGGGGGGGGGGGGGCAGGCTGCAACCTGCCGCCTTCTCATTGGGCCCCTGGGGAAGAGGGGGAGTCTGTCCTGGTGAAACTGATCTGGCCTAGCGTGGTGGTGCCCAGGGAAACTGAGGCATAGTTACTGCAGGCTGGTAGCTGTCTCATGCAGCAGCGCAAGTCCCAGGCATCCTGCCCTGCCCCCCCCCCCTCCCGTGAAAGGGCAGGGCTCAAGCACACCAGCCCCACAGGGGTAGGCCCAGCAGTGGCCATGGGGCAGGGAGGGCATCCCTGGCCTGTGAAGGGGCGTCAGGGTGGCCTGGCTGAGCCTGGCATGCAGGTGCTGTGGTCACAGCCTGGTCTTGCCAGGGGCCAGATGGCAGAGATGCAGGCGCCTGCGAGCTGGGCGCTGGGGCTGCGCTGTTCATCTCCCCCCCCCCCCCCCCCCCCCCCCCCCCGGCCAGGCTGCCCCAGCACTGCTGGGATGGGGGAGTGGGCTGCGAAGGCCACAGGGCTCCTGTTCAGTGAGGCCAGATGGGGGAGGCCCCCAAGGGCCAGGTGCCACCCCAGCTCTGCCCTGGGATGGGTGGGGCCAGCCAGACCCTGGTTTCCATTTGTCCCTCTGGGCCCAGCACTGGGGGGAGGGGCTTCTAGCAGTGGGCAGGCTGGGTGCCTAGGCCAGGCCCACACCTCTCCCCTGGCTGCAACTGTCTCCAGGGCAGGTGCCTTCCTCTTACCCCCCCCAGCAGCAAACTTATCCCCTGCCGCTGTTGGGCCCACATATTGGGGATTCCATTGTGTGTGCCCCCCCCCCCCCCGCTGCTGCCCATGTTGTGGGGATGGGGCTGCCCCTTGCACTGCAGGGGAGGGGTATTAAACTACCCCTCACCTTAGCCTAGGGGTGGGCAAAAGGGCTTCAGGGGGCTGGATCTGGCCAGTGGACACCCAGGCCTGCATTGACCTGGGAGGGGGGGAGCACAGGAAGTAACATTATTGCCCACCCCTGCCTTAGCCTCAGCCTTGGGGGAGACTCTCACCCTGACTGGGGCTACCTGGGCCCTTGAAACCTCTTTGGTTGGCTAATTGAGCAAGGAGCCTACTCTTCAGTATCTCCAGAGATGAGGATTCCACAACCTCCCTGGGCAATTTATTCCAGTGTTTAACCACCCTGACAGTTAGGAACTCTCTAACTAAACCTCCCTTGCTGCAGTTTAAGCCCATTGCTTCTTGTCCTGTCCTCAGAGGCCAAGATAAACAAGTTTTCCCCCTCCTCGTGACACCCTTTTAGATACCTGAAACCTGCTATCATGTCCCCCCTCAATCTTCTCTCTTCCAAACTAAACAAGTGAAGAGGTTACTTACCTCGTAACTAGTTCTTCGAGATGTGTTGCTCATGTCCATTCTGATTAGGCGTACACGTGCCGCATGCATGGATTCCAGAGCTTTTTTCCCTTAGCAGTATCCACAGGGCCAGCAGGGAGCCCCCTGGAGTGGCGCCGGTATACCGGTGCATATATATACCTGCTGGTCCCTCCACCCCCTCAGTTCCTTCTTGCCAGCTCCTTCCAACACGGGGAGGTGGGTGGGATGCAGAATGGACATGAGCAACACATCTCGAAGAACTACAGTTACGAGGTAAGTAACCTCTTCTTCGAGTGCTTGCTCATGTCCATTCTGATTAGGTGAGTCCCTAGCCGTGTCCCCACTCCGGAGGCGGGGTGAGAAGGTGACTAACTACTCTCTAATTATTCTGCAGAGCCCAGAACTGCCCTCCCGACGGCAGCATCCTCCCTGGCCAGTTGCGTGATTGCATAATGCTCTGCAAAAGTGTGCACCGATGAGCAGGTTGCTGCTCTGCAGATTTCCAAGATTGGCACACAGGCCAGGAACGCTGCTGACGTTGCCTGGGCTCTAGTGGAATGTGCTGTTATGCGCGGCGGTGGTCTACCCGCGCCCTCGTAGCACAGTCGAATGCAGGAAGTAATCCACGAGGATATACGCTGCGCCGAGACTGGCTGCCCACACATCCTTTCCGCCACTGAAATAAACAGTTAATTTGACTTACGGAACTCTCGTGTCCTATCTATATAAAAAGCCAACGCCCTCCTAACGTCCAGGCAGTGCAGAGCCTGTTCCCTGGGTGATGCGTGTGGCTTGGGGTAAAACACTGGCAGGTAAATGTCCTGGGACATATGGAACTGTGAGACAACCTTGGGAAGAAACCCCGGGTGTGGACGCAACCTCACCTTATCTTTAAAAAACACAGTCTAGGGTGGTTCTGAGGTGAGAGCCCTAAGCTCTGACACCCTCCTGGCCGAGGTAATGGCCACGAGGAAAGCTACCTTATAGGACAGGTGCAGCAAAGAGCATGAGGCCAGAGGCTCGAACGGGGGCTTCATAAGGGCAGTCAGGACCAAATTAAGGTCCCAAGCCAGGACCGGAGGTGTCTTATATGGCATCATTCTGTCACTTCCCTTTAGAAATCTTTTAACCAAGGGATTGGCAAAGATAGACCTTTGTCCCCCGTCTCCCCCCCCCCCCCCCCCCCGGCATGGAAAGCTGCTATGGCCGCCAGGTATACCCTTAGGGAGGCTGTGGCCAGGCCCTGTTTCCGCAGGTGGAGGAGGAATTCCAGGACAGTCAGAACCGCCCCTTCACCTGGAGAGAGCGTCCTGCCCTCCAGCCATGAAGTAAACCTCTTCCTCTTAGCCTCGTAGAGGGCTCTAGTGGACGGCTTTCTGCTTTCTAGGAGGACCTCCTGGACTGCTCTGGAGCAGGCTCACTCCATCACTGAGGAGCCACGCTGCTAGGTGCAGAGATGGTAGGCTCAGGTGGAGTGCTACCCTGGCCTTGCAGCTTTGAGTGATTAGATCTGGCACTAGGGGTAGCCTGAACGGGCCCTCCACAGCCAGATCCAGCAGGGTGGTGAACCAGTACTGCCGAGGCCACACTGGCGCTATCAGGATGATCCGGGCCCTGAACCTTTGCACTCTGAGGAGTGTGTCGTGGATCAGAGGGAACGGGAGGAAGGCATAGAGTAGGCCCCTGGGCGAGCTGACCTGCAGTGCATTGCCCCGAGAGCCCAGACTGTGCCCCATGTACGAACAGAACTCCCTGCACCTGGCGTTGCTCAGAGTTGCAAACAGGTCCAGGTGGGGAAACCCCCACCTTTGGAAGACCCCGTTAAGTACATCCCCCCTTAGCACCCACTCGTGCGCCTGGATTGAACGGCTGAGTACTGTCCACTAGCCCATTCCTGGTTCCTGGAAGGTGAGATGCCTCCAGGTAAATACCGTGGGCTATACACAGTTCCCATAGATCTAGGGCTTCCCGGCCCAGGGGAGAGGAACGTGCCCCACCCTGCTTGTTGATATAGAACATGGTGTTGTGTCAGCACCGCCACCACTCTGTTCTGCAAGTGGGGGAGGAACGCCCTGCAGGCCAACCTGACCACCCGCAGCTCCTTGATATTTATATGGAGGTAAACCTCTTCTGTTGACCACATACCTTGTGTCCTGAGGTTGCCTAGGTGAGCGCCCCATCCCACGTCCAAAGCGTCCATGACCAGCTGCACTGACGGGGACGGTTTGGTGAATCGGACCCCTGCACACACTGCCCACATCCTTCCACCAGTCCAGTGAACGAAGAATGTCCTGGGGGATAGTCACTACCGCATCTAGCGGTGACCTCAAGGGGTTGTGTGCTACCTTGAGCCACCCCTGCAATGGGCGCATGCGTAGCCTGGCATGTTGGACCACGTAAGTGCACGCCGCCATGTGGCCTAGGAGCCTCATACAGGTCCTCCCTGTCGTAGTTGGGAACTCCTGCAGCCCCACTACCAGCGAGTGAAGAGCCATGAATCTGTCTCTCGGTAGGGACGCCTTGCCCAAAGGCGAGTCCAGATGGGCCCCCACAAAGTCTATGACTTGCGTGGGCTCTAGCAATGATTTGGCCTCATTTATGAGGAGGCCGAGACTCTCGAACAAAACCCTGGCCCTTGAGACATGATCCAACACCTGTTCTCGAGACTTGCCCCTTATGAGCCAATCGACCAGATATGGAAACTCTTGGACCCTGTGCTGCCGCAGAAACGCAGCTACCACTGTCATACATTTGGTAAAGACACTCGGGGCTGTACACAGTCCACACAGGACCATAAACTGGAAGTGGTCCTGTCCCACTGTGAACCGTAAGTATTTTCTGTGACTTGGAAAAATTGAAATGTGGAAGTACGCATCCTTCAAATCGAGAGCAGCATACCAGTCCCCCTTTCTGAGTGATGGGATGATGCAGGCTAGCGTCACCATCCTGAACTTTGTCTTCCTTATAAAGGTGTTCAGGTTTCGGAAGTCTAGTATGGGACGCATGCCCCCTTTCGCCTTGGGTACTAGGAAGGAGCAGGAGTAGAAACCCTTTCCTCTTACGTCTGGGGGCACTCTTTCTATGGCCCCTAGCGTCAACAGGTTGGACACCTCCTGCCGAAGGAGTGTCTCATGAGAAGGGTTCCTGAAAAGGGAAGGGGATGGAGGGTGGGAGGGAGGCAGGGTAGGAAAGGAAGGGAATAGCATATCCCTGCTTCACCAGGTCTAGGACCCAATGGTTCGACGTGATCTTTAACCATTCCTGGTAAAAGAGGGAAAGACGGTCCCCAAAGGGTGGACAGGTGGGTGCTACTGGTACTCTGCTCTCTGGCATACCTTCAAAATGAGGGCTTAGTTTGGTGACCGGGTGACGGGCCTGAGCCTCTCTCGGAGTCTGACCGAGGGCCCCTACGCCTGCCTCTGAAGAGGTCAGGGCGGCTATTGTTACGGCCCTTCCTGCGACCCCTATCATTGTTTTGCCCCCTTCTAGGGTAGGGTCTAGTCTGGAAGAAGCGCCTCTGAGGCACCGGGGTATGTATCCCTAGCGACTTCAGGGTCGCTCTTGAGTCCTTCAAGCTATGAAGCTTGGAATCAGTCTGCTCTGAGAACAAGGCCGGCCCCTCAAAGGGCAGGTCCTGAATGGTGGTCTGCACCTCGGGTGGGATGCCAGACACCTGCAGCCAGGCACTACGCCTCATAACAACCCCTCTGGCCATAGTGCGGGCTGCCGAATCGGCCGCGTCCAAGGCCACCTGGAGAGAGGTACGCGCCACTGCTTGTCCCTTTTCTGTCAGGGCCCCAAATTCCTGGCGGGATTCAGGAGGAAGCTGGCTGGCAAATTTCTGCATAGATGCCCATGTGTTAAAGGCATAACGCCCCAGCATTAGTTGCTGGTTAGCTAAACACAGCTGGAGGCTCCCCATGGCGTACGCCTTCCGGCCAAGTAGGTCCAATCTCCTGGGCTCCTTCGCCTTCGGAGTAGGACCTGGAGGCCCTTGGTCCAGGCCGCAGGGCAGAAGGAGCGCCACTATGGATCCTGGAGCCGGGTGGTTAAAAAGATGCTCGTGCCCTGTTTGGGGTACGTAGTACCTTCTCTCAACCCCCTTCTGGGTCGGTGCAATAGAAGCCAGCATCTGCCACAGAGTTTTAGACAGTTTGTCCACCATTTTATTCAGTGGGAGTGCCACTCGACCAGGGCCCGCTGCCGCTATGATGTCCCCATAGGATCTAGGTCCTCGTGAACCTCCTCGTGCTGGACTGCAAGATTGACCGCCAGCCTTCGGAGCAGCTCCTGGTGCGCCCTGGAGTCCATCGACGGGGGCTGGGGTGCGGGGTCAGCCAGGGCCTCATCTGGTGATGACGAGAACTCCCTTGAGGGGACTGCCTCCTCCTCAGTTATCTGTGCCTCTGGTTCCCCCTGGGCAGAGATGTCCATATAGGTTGAGCCTGGCTGGGACATAGCCCCCTGCCCCTGACCAATAACCGGGGGTCTTGGCATCACCACTATAGACAAGCTATTTCCAGGCGGGGGGCTGACAAAGGGGTGGCAGATGGGGTGCTGCTCCTTCGGGACGGCCCCTGGGCCTGGTGGTATGCCCAGGGCGTCCAGAATGCCCACTGAGGTTGCCCCTGCCACTGCTGCTGGTCCACGGGCTCCCGGTGAGATGATCTGACCGATGAGCGAGACCTATGACGGGGCCATGACCTGTATGACGACCTGGCCAATACCACCGATTCGGCCTCAGACTCCGAAGAGTACTCTGATGCTGACCAGGGAGGGGCCGATGAAGCCTGCACCTTTCGCTGTGCTGCCATGGCCGATGGCTTGCCCCTGTGCACCGCACGTGGTGCCGGTGGGGGCATAAGTGGAGGTCCTTGCTGTAGCGGTACCATGCCCAGCTGCATATGATATGCCAGTAAATAACCCTCCGGTGCCATCATGTGCAGCGGCGCCACACCCTGCTGCTGGGTTGGTACTCCCAAGGTGTGAGCAGGGATCGGTGCCGGGAGAGGCATCAGCGTCGGTGCCGTACGGGGCACCTGGGGTGGCACCGCAGATGCTGCATAGTATGGTGCAGGGCCCTGCACCGCCCAAGGGGCCGTCTGCAGCACCGGGCCCTGCACTGGTGCCGTCGGCGCCACAAGCGCACTCGCTCCCGGTGCCGTCGGGAAGGGGCCCGGGATCGGTGCCGGCGTTCGTCCCAGCTCCGGTGCTAGTGTTCTTCCCGGCAGCGGGAAAGTGCTGCTGGGCCAAGGCCTGCCCTTCACCCAGAGGGTCCCACGACCCGGCCATAGCCTGCTGGGGGGCACTTAAGGCCGGTGCCGGCACGGTCCGCTCCTGCGGCACCGGGCCCTCTCCTTCAACCACAGCCATGTGAATGAGGTCCCAGGACGCCTCAAAGGTTTCGGGGGTGGAGGGAGGATGGACCTCTCCTAGCCCCACGGGCTGCCCTGGGCTCTTGCCCTTGTCCAGGCTGCACCTTTTTGGAGGCCTTAGAAGAAAGATGCCCCTCCTTAGGGCACACCTGGGCACTCCTCTCCGCTGAGCGTCCCCTCGAGCTCTTGGAGGCCCTTGGCACCGGGGACTGCAATCTGTGCCTCGGTGCCTTGTTGTCCGATGGGGATGCTGCCGACGGTGCGCTGCAGGCAGAGTGAGGCCGCTCCTCGCTCTGAGGCTGCAGTGCCAACTCCATTAGTAGGAGTTTCAGCTGGGAGTCCCTCTCCTTCTTGGTCTGGGGCTTAAAGCTCTTACAGAAAGAGCAGCTTTCAGCTCGATGGGCCTCACCCAGACACTTTAAGCAGTCAGAGTGGGGATCTCCGCAGGGCATAGGTTTGGAGCAGGAAGCACAGGGTTTAAGGCCCTGGCATGCCCTCACCTCATGAGAGGGTTCTGCTGCTCCCCTATCTAACTAAATACAACACTTAACTACTTAACCAGATAAAAACCTCAACTAGAACTATAATACAACAGATAAGAAATAAGCTGCTAAGAGATAGGCTATCAGCTTGAAGCATGCTCCAGCTACTGTCACGGGCGGTAGGAAGGAACTGAGGGGGTGGAGGGGCCAGCAGGGATATATATGCACCGGTATACCGGCGCCACTCCAGGGGGCTCCCTGCTGGCCCTGTGGATACTGCTAAGGGAAAAAAGCTCCGGAACTCGTGTACGCGGCGCACATACACCTAATCAGAATGGACATGAGCAAGCACTCGAAGAACCAATTCTTGCAGCCTTCTGTCCTACCTCATGGTCTCTAGACTTTTCCTCATTTCTGTTGCTTTTCTCTGGACCCTCTCCAATGTCTCCAAATCTTTCCTGAAATGCAGTGCCCAGAACTGGACACAATACTCCAACTGAGGCCTAACTAGTGCAGAATAGAGCGGCAGAACGACTTCTCGTGTCTTGCTCACAACACACCTGTTCATGCATCACTAGACTCACGTTTGCTTTTTTTGCAATGGCAAAAAAGTCATCACACTGATGCCTCATATTTAGCTTGTGGTCCACTTTGACCTCTAGATCTCCTGCTGTACTTCTTCCTAGACAGTCACTTCCCATCCTGTGTAAGAAAGGGATTGTTCTTTCCTCAGTGGAGCACTTTGCATTTGTCCTTATTCAACTTCATCCCGTGGACCTCGACCATTTCTACAGTGTGTCCAGATCATTTTGAATTATGACCCATCCTCCAAAGCACTTGATACCCATCTAGAAACATAAGTGTAGTCTCTGGCTATGTCTAGACTGGCATGATTTTCTGCAAATGCTTGTAATGGAAGTTTTCCGTTAAAACCATTTTCGGAACAGAGTGTCTAGATTGGCACAGACACTTTCCCGCAAAAATGCCCTGATCACCATTTTCGCGATCAGGGCTTTTCTGTGAAAAACAAATTACAGCTGTCTACACTGGCCCTTTTGTGCAAAAGGGACTTTTGCCAGAACGGGAGAAGCATCGCATTTCTTCAAAAAGCACTGATTTCTTACAGTAGGAAGTCAGTGCTTTAGTGGAAATTCAAGTGGCCAGTGTAGACAGCTGGCAAGTTTTTCCAGAAAAGTGGCTGATTTTCCGGAAAAACTGGCCAGTCTAGACACAGCCTCTATGCTGATATTTAAATAGTTGAAGATATTGAACAGAGCTGGTCCCAAAACAGAGCCCTGAAGAACCCCACTTGTTATACCTTTCCAGCAGGATTGTGAACCATTTAATAATTACTCCCTGGGAAGTTTTCCAGCCAGTTATGTACCCACCTTGTAGTAGCCCCATCAAAGTTGTATTTCCCTAATTTTTTTTATACTATCATGCGAGACCGCATCAAACGCCTTACTAAAGTCTAGGTATACCACATCCACCGCTTCCCCCTTATCCACAAGACTCATCCTATCAAAGAAAACCATCAGCCTGGTTTAACATTTGTTCTTTACAAATCCATGCTGGCTGTTCCCTAGCACCTTATCTTCGATGGCTGCATCTAGACTGGCATGATTTTGCAAAAAATACTTTTAACAGAAAAGTTTTTCCGTTAAAAGTATTTGCACAAGAGAGCATCTACACGGGCACGGATGCTTTTGCGCAAACACTCGCAACCAGTATAGACAGGCGGCAAGATTTTGCCAGTCTAGACCAGCCTGTTTGCAGATGTATTCTTTAATTACTTGCTCCATATCTTCCCTGGCACAGAAGTTAACTTGTCTGTAGTTTCCTGGGTTATTTCCCTTTTTATAGATGGGCACTAATTTGCCCTTTTCCAGTCTTCTGGAATCTCTCCCATCATTTTCTAAAGATGATAGCTAAAGGCTCATATCCTCACTCATGCACACACACACCCACCCACCCACCAGCCAAATACAGGCTGCAGTTGCCAGCTTCTACCATGGCCCCACCAAGTCTAAGGGAGAAGGGGATGCAGGAGCCAGGCAGGGTGTGTGGAGCAGGCTGGGCTCAGGCGGCAGGAACCTGGGGAACCCAAAAAGGCAGGATTTTACCTAGTGGTGCCCAGCAGCCTCTGCCCCAGCTAAGAGCCTTGGACAGGGCCCCAGGCCCATGTGGGCTGGCGGCTGCTGGTTCTCCCCTGCCCCAGAGGAGGTTCCAGAGGCCTACAAGAGCAGGAGACAGCTCCTTGACCAGCTCACCTGCCCCAGATGCTGCTGGTGGCTGTGGGGGCAGTGGGAGATGGGGCAAGAGGGCTGAGGGCAGGGCTGGGGCACTGCTCCGTGACAGAGGGGAGAGCAGCAAGGAGCAGGAACCAAGGGAGATGGGACCAGGCTGGCGGGGGCCACCCGTAGCCCAGCATCCCAGGAAAGGACTCCTCCCCCCCCCCACTGCTCACCCCCCAAAGCAGCTGTGCACTCCGGCTTCCAACAGGTCTTTTAATCCCTCAGTGGGTCATTCTCCCGCAGCTGCCCGCAGACGGTGCGCCCGGAGCCCGACCCAGCAGGGGCCCGCGCCACCCGGCCGCTCCATGCAGACCACGCAAAACAAGGAAATGCACAAAACCGCAATACGCTCGGAAAACTGGCTCGGACCTAGGTATAAAAAAAGGAGGCAGGGGGGCTGGGGAGCTTTTTTTCTGGGTTTTCCTCTTTTTTCTATAAAAACAAAAAATCGCGGAGTCACAGGGAGTTGGGGGGAGGGGCCCCCCATCAGCCCAGCCTGGGAGCAAAGGGCTCCCTAGTGTTGAAATTCTTACAGGATGGAGAGAGAGGGGGACAGGGTGGGAGCTGGCAGCAGGCAGGGGATCCATCTTCCAGGGGTCAGCCATCCAGAGGAGGCATCTTCCTTCAGTTAATGCCTATATGGGCTCAGGGATCAGCGGTGGTGGATCCTGCACCTGGTGAATCGGAGTCAGGGACTGTTGGTGGCAGTAGTGGGATCCTTGCATCACTAACATCAAGGACTGCTGGTGGCAGTAGTGGGATCATTCTGCCAGGAACACCACACATCTGCGATGGCTGCTTTCCCCAGCTGCTGTCCTGTTGCTTCCTCCCCTCCAGTCCGCTCTTCCAATGGTTCTCGCCCCCGTCCCACCCTCCCAAAGTCTGGCAGGGCTGCAGCCTCCAGGGCAGGGGCAGGGCCTGGGCCATCTTCTCCACCCTCCTCGTCGGTTCCCAGGATCATGTGGAAATGAAGCGGGGTGGGGGGGGGGGGAGGGATTAAAACCACCCAACGAAGGATGACGCAGGACGAGGAGTTTTGAAGACGCCCTTTATCGGGTCTGTTCAACTGCGGGGAGAGACAAGACAGGGTTAAAGGCTGCCCCACGGCCACCCAGCTGTGGCCTCACAATCCCCCAGCCCCGCAAACCTCTTGTGGAGCGGACCCCCTGCCTGCAGCACGAGGGAGCAGCACAACCAACCAGACCACGCACAGTGCGCTGCAGGTTTCATGGCCGGGTGTTCGATAGCGCCCACCCACCCACCCACCCGACGCCCTCCCCCCTCCCTGTGAGACCCCCACCAACCCTGCGCCTCCCCCCAGGCTGCCCCAGCACGCACTGTAGGAGGAGATGTCGATCTCGTCGGGCAGCTCGCTGATGTTCACCTCGAAGCGATCCTGCACATCGTTCAGGATCTTGGCATCATTCTCGTCTGACACGAAGGTGATGGCCAGGCCCTTGGTGCCGAACCGCCCAGCCCGCGCCACCTGCACCCGGGGGAAAGGGGGGGGGGGTCAGACCCTTATGTGCCACAGGGCTGCCGCTGCCACTGCCCCCCAAGCCAGGAAGAGAACCCAGGAGTCCAGGCTCCCTGGCCCCTCCCCCGCTGTAACCACTAGCCCCCACTTCCCTCCCAGGGCCAAAGACTCCCCCAGGTACCCTGGCTCTCTGCCCCCCTGCTCTAACCACTAGCCCCCATGACCAGAGCGCCCCCTAGGGGCCAGGCCCGGGCTCACCCGGTGCAGGTAGGTGTCCGAGTCCTCGGGCATGTCATAGTTGAAGGCGATGTTGACACGTTCGATGTCCATCCCCCGCCCGAAGAGGTTTGTGGCCACCAGGATGCGGCGCTGGAAGTCCTTGAACTGCTGGTAGCGGGAGAGCCTGGGGGGCGGGGCAGGCGGGCGGGGGGGTCAGTGCCTGGCCTGAGCCCGGCAGCCCCACCCCCAGGCCGGCCCGGCTCACCTCTCCTCCTGCGGCATGCCCCGGTGGATGGCGATGGCCGGGAAGTTCTGCTCCACCAGCAGCTGGGCCAGGGCGATGCAGCGCTGCACCGACTTGACGAAGATCACCACCTGCAGGGGAGGGGAGGGGAGGGGAGGGCTGAGCCGGCCTGGCCCAGACGCCCGGGCCCCCCCGCCGGGTCCCCCGCCCCGGCACTACCTGGTTGAACTCCAGCACGTCGAGCAGGTCGAAGAGCTTGCGGTTCTTCTCGTTGTCCTTCAGCTTGACGTAGTACTGCTGCAGGCCGTGCAGCGTCAGCTTGGTCTCGTCGTCCACAAAGATCTCCATGGGCTGGGGGGTAGAGCAGGGTGAACCCCGCCGCCCCGGGAGCCGCCCCGCCGGCCGGGCCAGACCTGGCTGCCCCCCGCTGGGCTACAGGGGGGGAGGGGAGCAGCCCCCAGATATCCACCCCCCCACACCCGGACGCCCAGAGCATGCTGGGAAGTGCAAGGCAAGGGAGCCAGCTGAGCCGCCTGCCTTCTCTGGTGACGCTTCCCAGCATGCACGGGGCTGCCAGCCACAGGGTAAGGTCAGAGCAAAAAAACTGGCTCAGCTCCCAGCATGCACTGGGATATTTCCCAGCATTCATTGGGCTGCCAGCCATTGGGCGAAGCAGAGAACTGACTCAGCTCCCAGCATGCACTGGGATATTTCCCAGCATTCATTGGGCTGCCAGCAACTGGGCAAGGGCGAAGCAGAGAAAGTGGTTCTCAGTTCCCAGCATGCACTGGGAGATTTCCCAGCATGCACCAGGCTGCCCAGGTAAACCCCTTGGCACAGCGGCCAGCACACCCCCAGCCGCAGCCCCCTTGGCCGCCCGAGGGAGGTCAGATTAGCCCCTCCCCTCCCACCGCCCCCCCTTGCCCTCGGGGGGAGGGGGAAGACCTGCCCCGAGCCCCCCTCCCTCCCAGTCCGGTTCGGAAAAAGGATAAGCCGGGTCCTGGCGCCGCCGGGTCTCTGCTCTCGCCGCCTCCGCTCTCGCCGCCGCTCTTCGCCGCCGGGGGGCGCCGCCGGGGTCCAGAGCGCCGGGGCCGGGAGGGGGAGGGGTCTCTGGCGTGGTGCGCGGTTGGCCGGAGCGCTCACTTGCCTGGGTGTAAGGGGCCGGCTGGTCCGGAGGCCGCAGTGCCGGGAAGGAAGGGGGGCGGGGGGAGGGGGCGCCCTGTGTTCCGTGCCGGGGGGTGCTGAGGCTAGCGTAACCCGAATGATCTTCCGGAGCCTGGGGGGGCCTGAGCTAGGGGCCGGTCCTGGCGCTGCTGCCCGCGCGCCTGCCCGAGGCAGGGGGCGCCGGGGGGGCGGGGGGCAAAGAAGGTAGAAGGGGTAATTACGTCTTGCATGAATTTGCGGCAGACGGGGCGGATTTCCTTGCTCAGGGTGGCGCTAAACATCATGACCTGCTTTTCGTGAGGGGTCATGCGGAAGATCTCCTGGACGTCCCGGCGCATATCTGGGGGGACAGGCGGGGGTCAGCGAGGGTGAGACGGGGTGGTTGGACCCCCTCCGGGAAAACCTGCCCCCCACTCCCTAAGCTAGACAGGGTGGCGGGGCACCTCCCTGGGGAACCCTGCTCCCTCCCCAGGGAAACCCTGCTCCCTCCCTAGCTAGACAGGGCGGCTGGGCACCTCCCTGGGGAACCCCTGCTCCCTCCCTAGCTAGACAGGGCGGTTGGGCACCTCCCAGAGGAACCCTGCTCCCCCCCCAGCTAGACAGGGCAGCTGGGCACCTCCCCGGGGAACCCTGCTCCCCCCCCCAGCTAGACAGGGCAGCTGGGCACCTACCCGGGGAAACCTGCTCCCCCCCAGCTAGACAGGGCAGCTGGGCACCTACCCGGGGAAACCTGCTCCCCCCCAGCTAGACAGGGCTGCTGGGCACCTACCCAGGGAAACCCTGCTCCCTCCCCAGGGAAACCCTGTTCCCCCCCCCCAGCTAGACAGGGTGGCTGGGCACCTCCCCAGGAAACCCTGCTCCCTCCCCAGGGCAACCCTACTCCCTCTCCAGCTAGACAGGGCGGCTGGGCACCTACCCAGGGAAACCCTGCTCCCTCCCCAGGGAAACCCTGCTCCCTCTCCAGCTAGACAGGGCGGCTGGGCACCTCCTTGAGTAACCCTGCTCCCTCCCCAGCTAGACAGGGTGGCTCCTCCCCCCCCCCCCCCGCTAGACAGGGAGGCTGGGCACCTCCCCAGGGAACCCTGCCCCCCAGACAGGGAAGCTGGGGGGGGCAGCCTCACCGAGCTGCTCCAGCATCTTGTCGCACTCGTCCAGGATGAAGTGCTTGATGTGTTTGAGGTTGAGGCTCTTGTTGCGCGCCAGGGCCAGGATGCGGCCGGGCGTCCCCACCACGATGTGGGGGCAGTTCTTCTTCAGCACCTCCTCGTCCTTCTTGATCGACAGCCCCCCAAAGAACACTGCCACCTGGGGGGGCCACAAGCTCACCAGGGGTCCTCACAACCCAGCCCCATATGCCCCGCCCCCCCAAACACCGCCACCTGGGGGGGGCCACAAGCTCACCAGGGGTCCTCACAACCCAGCCCCATATGCCCCGCCCCCCCAAACACTGCCACCTGGGGGGGCCCACAAGCTCACCAGGGGTCCTCACAACCCAGCCCCATATGCCCCGCCCCCCCAAACACCGCCACCTGGGGGGGGGGCCACAAGCTCACCAGGGGTCCTCACAACCCAGCCCCATATGCCCCGCCCCCCCAAACACACTGCCACCTGGGGGGGCCCACAAGCTCACCAGGGGTCCTCACAACCCAGCCCCATATGCCCCGCCCCCCCAAACACCGCCACCTGGGGGGGGCCACAAGCTCTCCAGGGGTTTTCACAGCCCAGCCCTCTATGCCCCGCCCCCCTGAACATTGCCACCTGGGGGCGGAGCCTCAGACTCACCAGGGGTCCTCACAGCCTCCCCCATGTCCCAGCCCCCCCAAAAACACTGTCACCTGGGGACAGGGCCACAGGCTCCATGGGGATCCTCACAACCCAGGCTGCCCCACCCCCATGCCCCAGCCTATCCAAACCACCCCCCCGGCCCCCCCCCCCCGTGCCTCAGTCTGTCTCCTGCCCCCATATACCTCTGTCTTACCCCCCACCTGCCCGGTTGGCCGCCCCCTCACCTTGACGCTGGGCATGTACTTGGAGAAGCGCTCGTACTCCTTGCTGATCTGGAACGCCAGCTCGCGTGTGTGGCACATCACCAGCACGGACACCTGGGGGCCGAGGGGTTAGTGCGTGGGCTGCCCTGGCACCCCCCCGGCACAGGCAGCCTCGCGGTGATCCCCAAAAGGGGCGGCCATCTGCAGCAACGCCCCCCCCCCCCCCCGCCAGTCACCAGGTGCCCCCCAGGGAGCCCTCACCTGGCCCGTGACGGGCTCCAGCTGCTGCAGCGTGGCCAGCACGAAGACGGCCGTCTTGCCCATGCCCGACTTGGCCTGGCACAGCACGTCCATGCCCAGGATGGCCTGCGGGATGCACTCGTGCTGCACTGCGAGGGGAGGGGCGGGTCAGCGGCCTGCTGGGGCTCCGCCAGCCCCCCCACAGCCAGCAGGGAACTCAGATGCCCGGCCCCCAGCTCTAACCACTAGCCCCCACACCCATCCTACAGCTGGGAGACCCCACGAGTCTGGCTACCAGCTCCTCATTCTTACCACTGGCCCCTGCTCCCCTCCCCGAGCCAGGGAGACCCCAGGAGTCCTGGCTCCCAGCCCCTCCTGCTCTAACCACCAGGCCCCGCTCCCCTCCCAGAGCCAGGGAGAACCCAGGAGTCCTGGCTCCCAGCCCCTCCCGCTCTAACCACCAGGCCCCGCTCCCCTCCCAGAGCCAGGGAGACCCCAGGAGTCCTGGCTCCCAGCCCCTCCCGCTCTAACCACCAGGCCCCGCTCCCCTCCCAGAGCCAGGGAGAACCCAGGAGTCCTGGCTCCCAGCCCCTCCTGCTCTAACCACTGGCCCCCGCTCCCCTCCCAGAGCCAGGGAGAACCCAGGAGTCCTGGCTCCCAGCCCCTCCCGCTCTAACCACCAGGCCCCGCTCCCCTCCCAGAGCCAGGGAGAACCCAGGAGTCCTGGCTCCCAGCCCCTCCCGCTCTAACCACCAGGCCCCGCTCCCCTCCCAGAGCCGGGGAGAACCCAGGAGTCCTGGCTCCCAGCTCCTTATTCTAACCACTGGTCCCCACTCCCCTCCCACAACTGGGAGAGAACCCAGGGGCGACAGGATCCCGGCTCCCCAGAGGACCCAGGCGCCCAGCCCCGCCCCCCACGTGGCACCTCAGGCTCCAGCCCCCATGCAGCGCCACAGGCCCCCGCCCCACCTTCCGAGGGGTGCTCGAAGCCGCAGTCCACGATGGCGCGGAGGAGCTCGGGCTTGAGCAGGAAGTCCCGGAAGCCGGAGCTGTGGATGGAGACGTAGGAGCCCTTGACGTCCTTCTTGGGGGCCACGTCCACCCCGTCGCCGGCCGCCTGGTTCTCCACCTCATCGTCCTCGTAGTCCAGCAGCTCGTTATCCACGTCGTTCTCCGCCATGGCGCCGCCGGGAGGGGCCTGCTGAGACTGGGGGCAGGGACGGGTCAGCCCCACAGCCTGCCAGCCCCAGCCCGTGACCCCTCCCCCCGGCATGGGGCTGGACTGGAATCCACTTACAATGCTTTACCTAGCCCCCAACATCTCTGGGGGTCAAACCGGGTCACCCCCAAATCCCCCGCTCATCCAGCACCACTGGGCCTTGCAGATGTGGGGCACACATGAGATACACCCCCAACTCCTAACCCCCCCCGGAGCCCTGCAATTGGGGGACCACATGCTCCGTCACCCCGTGAGCACCGAGACTGCAATTCCAGGAGCACTTCTACACCCCCATCCACCTGTGCCATGGGGCACCCCACTCACCCACTACAGAGAAGGGTTATGGGTGCCATCCTCAACCCCCACACCCCCTCGAACTGCCCGTGTACAGCCCAGCCCCACAGAGTGGGGGGGCAGGGCGAGCCCAGGTACAGGGGGGAGGCTGGATCCACCCCCCCCAAATCCCACAGCCGTACTCCGGACGCCACATGTTGAGGGGAGCCCTACCGAACTCCCCCACAGGCTTTGCAAACTGGACCCCATCGCCCCCCACTGGCAGTACTGGGGGGCCCCCAGCCCCACTCGTATCGCCACACTCCTGGGGGCTGTGCCCAGCTGCGGGAGAGAAGTGGGATGCAGGGGGCACGCTCTGACCCCTGCGGGCATGTCAGACCCTGGGGCGCCCCTGCTCCCCAAATCCCTCCCTGAATGCACTACAAAGCAAACCAGGCCTGGGGGCTGCTGCACCCCATAACTCTCCCCCCCCGGCCAAGGACTGAGAGAAGCAGCCTCAGCACCCTGCCCCCCTGCGGGCATGTCAGACCCTGGGGTGCCCCTGCTCCCCAAATCCCTCTCTGCATGCAGCACAAAGCCAGCCAGGCCTGGGGGCTGCTGCACCCCATAACCCTCCCCCCCCCCCAGCCAAGGACTGAGAGGAGCAGCCTCAGCACCCTGCCCCCCTGCGGGCATGTCAGACCCTGGGGCGCCCCTGCTCCCCAAATCCCTCCCTGCGTGCACCACAAAGCCAGCCAGGCCTGGGGGCTGCTGCACCCCATAACCCTCCCCCCCCAGCCAAGGATTGAGAGGAGCAGCCTCAGCACCCTGCCCCCCTGCAGGCATGTCAGACCCTGGGGTGCCCCTGCTCCCCAAATCCCTCCCTGCGTGCACCACAAAGCCAGCCAGGTCTGGGGGCTGCTGCACCCCATAACCCTCCCCCCCCCCCGGCCAAGGACTGAGAGGAGCAGCCTCAGCACCCTGCCCCCCTGCAGGCATGTCAGACCCTGGGGTGCCCCTGCTCCCCAAATCCCTCCCTGCGTGCACCACAAAGCCAGCCAGGCCTGGGGGCTGCTGCACCCCATAACCCTCCCCCCCCCCCCGGCCAAGGATTGAGAGGAGCAGCCTCAGCACCCTGCCCCCCTGCAGGCATGTCAGACCCTGGGGTGCCCCTGCTCCCCAAATCCCTCCCTGCGTGCACCACAAAGCCAGCCAGGCCTGGGGGCTGCTGCACCCCATAACCCTCCCCCCCCCCGGCCAAGGATTGAGAGGAGCAGCCTCAGCACCCTGCCCCCCTGCGGGCATGTCAGACCCTGGGGCGCCCCTGCTCCCCAAATCCCTCCCTGCATGCACCACAAAGCCAGCCAGGCCTGGGGGCTGCTGCACCCCATAACCCTCCCCCCCGGCCAAGGATTGAGGAGCAGCCTCAGCACCCTGCCCCCCTGCAGGCATGTCGGATCCTGGGGTGCCCCTGCTCCCCAAAGCCCTCCCTGCATGCACCACAAAGCCAGCCAGGCCTGGGGGCTGCTGCACCCCATAACCCTCCCCCCCCCCCCCCCGGCCAAGGACTGAGAGGAGCAGCCTCAGCACCCTGCCCCCCTGCGGGCATGTCAGACCCTGGGGCGCCCCTGCTCCCCAAATCCCTCCCTGCGTGCACCACAAAGCAAACCAGGCCTGGGGGCTGCTGCACCCCATAACCCCCCCCCGGCCAAGGATTGAGAAGAGCAGCCTCAGCACCCTGCCCCCCTGCAGGCATGTCGGACCCTGGGGTGCCCCTGCTCCCCAAAGCCCTCCCTGCATGCACCACAAAGCCAGCCAGGTCTGGGGGCTGCTGCACCCCATAACCCTCCCCCCCGCCCCCCGCCCGGCCAAGGACTGAGAGGAGCAGCCTCAGCACCCTGCCCCCCTGCGGGCATGTCAGACCCTGGGGTGCCCCTGCTCCCCAAATCCCTCCCTGCATGCACTACAAAGCCAGCCAGGCCTGGGGGCTGCTGCACCCCATAACACTCCCCCCCCCAGCTAAGGACTGAGAGGAGCAGCCTCAGTACCCTGCCCCCCTGCGGGCATGTCAGACCCTGGGGTGCCCCTGCTCCCCAAATCCCTCCCTGCGTGCACCACAAAGAAACCAGGCCTGGGGGCTGCTGCACCCCATAACCCTCCCCCCCTGCCCAGGACTGAGAGGAGCAGCCTCAGCACCCCGCCCCCCTGCCTAGGTGCAAGGCCAGGAAGAGGCGCCCCCAGGCTGGCCAGGAAGAAACTGGGGTGCTGCCCACAAGCCACAACCACCCGCTTTGCCGGCTGCCGTGGGGCAGGCCCCCAGGTCCTAGGATACAGGCTGCGATGGCGGGGGGGGGGGGGGGGGGGGGGTACTGCTTCCGTGGCCTGCCCCCTGCCAGGGCCCTACTCCCCATACACTGCTACCCAATCCCCTTCACCACCCCCAACCCACCATAGTGCAGGGGCCCTGCCCCCAAACCACTGCAGCACGTCCCACCATGCACGGGGGGTGCACCCCTCCCCCATGTCGGAGGCTCCCCTGTGGGGGGGGCGGCTTGGGCGCCCTATTTTTGTGTGTGTTCGTTTCACGGCCCCACCAATACCCGGCTGGGGGGCGGCGGGGGGGTCCTCCCTCCCGCCCGCGCGGGGTCCCGGGGGCGGGGGCGGCCGGGCGGGGCCGATGTCCGCGGATGGCGGAGCGGCCCGGGGGCTGGAGGGCCGCCGGGCCGGCGCCATCTTGGATTCCTGGCCGGCTAGAGACGCACAATGGGGGAACCCGTCCATCCGGCCCCCCCCGGGGCCCCTTCCGGGCGGATTTTCGGGGCCCGGGGGCGGGAAATGGCGGCCGAGACCGGGCGCGGCGGGGAGGGAATCGCCCGCCCGAGGGGTATCAGGAGCTCCGGGGGGCGGATGGCCCCGCGCGGCGGCGATGCGCGACCGATTCTCGGCGGGGCCGCTCACCTGCTGCAGGGGGGAGGGGCGCCCGAGTCTCCTTCGAGCGGCGGCCGCGGCCAGAACTGAGCGGCGCCTCCACTTCCGGAATGTGGGGGGAGGGGTAGGGGAGCGCGCCTCGGCGAGGACCCCGCGGCCGGATGGGGCTGCCTAACACAGCGCCTGATTGGAAACAAACGAAAAAAAACCCACCCGCACCAAAGGGACCATTGAGGGCGGGGGTTTCTCTGAGGGGGACGGACACGAGCGCACTGGAGTCGGGGCAGAGGGCTCGGCGCGGGGGTGTGTGTCGTTTTTTTTCATCAGGCGATTGACAAGGACACCTCTCCCCCAGCCACCGGCTGGAGCGCGGGAATGCGTTTCCCACGGGGTCCTGCAGGCGGCAGAGGGGCTGGGAGTAGTTTGGTTCAGGCTTCGCTTTGCCTCGCAGGCCTGTGATGACGTCATGGGGCCACGGCTCGAGGCCCCGCCCCTTCTAGCCCCGCCCCGCGATAGCCTACCTCCTTTGGCCACGCCCCCACAGGCCATGACCCCAACACCACATTCTCCCTCTGGTCACGCCCCCACACTCCCACTGGCCACGCCCCCAACACCACATTCTCCCTCTGGCCACGCCCCCACACTCCCACTGGCCACGCCCCCAACACCACATTCTCCCACTGGCCACGCCCCCAACACCACATTCTCCCTCTGGCCACGCCCCCACACTCCCACTGGCCACGCCCCCAACACCACATTCTCCCACTGGCCACGCCCCCAACACCACATTCTCCCTCTGGCCACGCCCCCACACTCCCACTGGCCACGCCCCCAACACCACATTCTCCCTCTGGCCACGCCCCCATACTCCCACTGGCCACGCCCCCAACACCACATTCTCCCTCTGGCCACGCCCCCACACTCCCACTGGCCACGCCCCAACACCACATTCTCCCTCTGGCCACGCCCCCACAGTGCCCTATTCCCCTCCTGCCAGCCCCTGCCACGCCCCCACACTATCACTGGCCACACACCCCACACCACATTCCTCTCTGGCTACGCCCCCACAGTGCCCTATTCCCCTCCTGCCAGCCCCTGCCACGCCCCCACACTATCACTGGCCACACCCCCAACACCACATTCCCCTCTGGCCATGCCCCCACAGTGCCCTATTCCCCTCCTGCCAGCCCCTGCCACGCCCCCACACTATCACCGGCCACACCCCCCACACCACATTCCTCTCTGGCTACGCCCCCACAGTGCCCTATTCCCCTCCTGCCAGCCCCTGCCACGCCCCCACACTATCACCGGCCACACCCCCCACACCACATTCCTCTCTGGCTACGCCCCCACAGTGCCCTATTCCCCTCCTGCCAGCCCCTGCCACGCCCCCACACTATCACTGGCCACACCCCCCACACCACATTCCTCTCTGGCTACGCCCCCACACTATCACTGGCCACACCCCCAACACCACATTCCCCTCTGGCCACGCCCCCACAGTGCCCTATTCCCCTCCTGCCAGCCCCTGCCACGCCCCCACACTATCACTGGCCACACCCCCAACACCACATTCCCCTCTGGCTACGCCCCCACAGTGCCCTATTCCTCAGGCTGCTCTTGGCCCTGCGCTGGAGCTGGCAACAGGAAGGGACAGGACCAGCCGGCAGGGGTCAAGTCTGACAACATAGCCCGTGATCCCTGGCCCCCCAAGGCTCTGGGGCCGGGGGTCGTTCAGCTGCCCAACCACCTAGTGCCCCGGGGCTAGGAAAGCCAGCAGTGCAGTGGGGGCGGGGACTAGCCTCGGGCAGGGGGGCTGAGAGTGAGGGGCAGGGGCCGGTGGCGACGACAGGGCCTGGGTGGTCTCCAGTGAGCAGAAAAGGGGAGGGGTCTCGGGCCCATGGGTAGCAGTTTCAAGACCGGTCCCTCAGCTCTGGCCGACAGTCGAGCGGCATGCAAAATGCACGGATCACCTTTCTCCACGGCCCAGGCGCAGCTGAAGGGACAGGCCCCCGCACCTGCTGAGCACGCCCCGCAGGGACACCCCACATTGGCACTGCTCCACTCCACACTCCAGATCGAAAAAAACACAGATCCATCTGGACCACAGTCCAGAGCCAAAGGCTGGGGCAATACCAGTATGGCCTTAATGGTCATACTGCCTGGGCTACACTGTGGCTTCCCAAAGGCCGGGTCATCTAGCCCTGAATTCTAGAGTCTGTCCGTCCATCTGAGTGTCCATTCAAAAACTCAGAAACAAGAAGACCGCGGACCACCAAATTTGCCAGGCAGCTTCCTCTGGGGGGGGACTTTAATCCCCCTGACATCTGTTGGGAGACCAATACAACTGGACACAGACAATCCAGGAAGTTTTTGGAGAACGTTGGGGATAACTGCTTGGTACGAGTGCTGAAGAAACCGACCAGGGGCCGTGCGCAGCTTGACCTGCTGCTCACAAACTGGGACGAACTACTAGGGGAAGGGGAGGTGGGTGACAACCTGGGAAGCAGTGATCATGAGATGGTAGATTTCAGGATCCTGACCAAAGGAAGAAAGGAGAGTAGTAAAATACACACCCTGGACTTCAGAAATCAAACTTCAACTCCCTCAGAGAACTGAGGGGCAGGATTCCTTGGGATGCTAACATGAAAGGAAAGGAGTCCAGGAGAGCTGGCAGGATTTTAAAGAAGCCTTATTAAAGGCACAGGAAGAAACCATCCCGATGTGCAGTAAGAAAAGCAAATATGGTAGGTGACCAGATCGGAGAGGGGGTTACTGGATGAGGGAGGTGACCTAGTGACAGACGATGTGGGGAAAGCTGAGTCTGCAGAAGAGCAGAGTGAGGGGGGATTTGAAAGCAGCCTGCAACTCCCTGAAGGGAGGTTCCAAAGAGGCTGGCGAGAGGCTGTTCTCAGGGGTGGCAGGAGGCAGAACAAGGAGCAATGGGCTCAAGTTACAGTGGGGGGGTCTAGGTTGGAGATTAAGAAAAACTCTTTCCCTAGGCGGGTGGGGAAGCGCTGCGATGGGTTGCCTGGGAGGGGGGTGGAATCTCCATCCCTAGAGATTTTTAAGTCCCTGCTAGACCAAGCCCTGGCTGGGCTGATTGAGTTGGGCTGGTCCTGCCGTGGGCAGGGGGCTGGACTCGATGACTCCCGAGGTCTCTGCCCGCCCTGGGATTCTAGGATTCTCTTCTCCAAAGCGCAAGCAAGGGCCGGGTTTGCGAGGCCCAGGACAACGGGCCGTGCCGGGAATGGGGCTGTGTTCCAGCACGTGGCAGGGGAGGGGGCTGAGAGAGGAGGGAGGCGATCCTGAGAGTGGCCACTGGGGGGCAGTGAGCGCAGGGGAGAGCTATGGGGAGGGTCATCCCTGAGGGCAGCTGCATCACCGTAGGGGTGGCCAAGCAGGGCCGGGGGCTCGGTGTTCTTGCCTGCCAGCTGGAAAGAGAAGTGTGGCCCCTTCGCAGGAGACAGCCTCTGCCCCCCCCCACCCTGAGAGGAGCCGGGGGGCGGGGAGAGAGCCCCAGATAGCCCCCTTGTCCTGAGCCCTTGCTCATCCCTCCACCCTCATTCTTGCATCACCCTACACCCCCAGACTCCTGCCCTGAGCTCCCCACTCCCCAAGGGCTTGCCCTGGCTCCTGCCCCCCGCCCCCCACTGCCACGTGGCAATAGCAGGTAAGTCTGCTAGGAGGACACAAACCCCACGACCATCAGCGTCCTGACACGAGGCACAGGGATTCACAACGGAGCGGGTGAGCCCAGCTGTGGGCCCAGCGTCTTCGGGGTCACGGCCCCCCCACAGCACAGGAGCAGAGTCGGGGGCTGCCCGGCCAGCCGAGAAACACTCACATCCGTCTCGCAGCGGTTCCCCACCTTCTCAGCATCACGCCTCCGTTTTGATTTTTGAGAGACCCTCACCCCCCCCCCCCCCCCAAAAAAATGCTTGTTGAGCAAAAAAAAGAAAAAGAAAAAAAACCTGGCCAGGCCCAAGCTGTGCGTGTTCTGGCAGACGCCCGAGCCAGGAAGACACGTCCAGTATTTTCTGAATTTTTTTTACTAGAGGGACTAGGCTCTTTGACGGGGTGGGGGGCTGGGTCGCCTTGCGCCCCCCCCCCCCCTTGAATTTCCCCCGTTCGGGAACCTATGATTCTAGTGTGTCGCCCTGTCGAGTCTAGCTTCGCTATGTGGTCAGGCCAGCCGCGGGCGTGGAGCAAACAGCACCAAGAACAGCTCCCTGCTCCGGCGTCCCCGTGAAGATTTTCCAACCGTGAACAGAGGGCGTTTTGACCCGTGCACTAATATTGAGGGCAAGCGCGCGTCCACCAGTTACTAACCAATCTCTGAGAGAGACGTATTTTTAAACCGTTGTGGAAGAAAGAATACAAAGACAAGGGATCGCTAGCAAGCTGCGCGACTTTCAATGTTTAATGTGCCATCAAATACAAAGCCAGTGAACACTGCAGAATGCTCGCTAGCCATTTGGTATCTTTCATACATCAGTTCCTTTGAAGCGTAACACAAAAGTCTCCATTTTCTTCACATGACAACAAGGTGGATGAGGCCTGTCGCTGGTATTTGGCGTCAATTCCACTGCCAGGAAAGTTCAAGCCACGAAATCAACGCAACAGAAGGTTTGATACATGTGCTGGCCAAAGGGGAGTAAAAGGACAGTGTTAAATGTGTACGGTTTCCCCTTCAAACAGTCTGCTGAATCCCCACGCCTAACACAATTGAATCGGAGCCTCATCAACCTTCCAGGATTATTTCCGTAACGAACTGGAATTGCTTTGTGATTCGGAACTGTAACAATTTTCTGGGCACACAATGTCAGCTGACCCGGCCACTCGGTTTTAGTTTTGCAAGCACGTATTTGGTATGAATAGCCATGACTTTTTTTTTCCGGAGAAACACCAGCATAACAACGTCCACCTTTCACCCAGCATCTTGCGGAGTATCCCGCAGTGCGTTCTGCTCATTTCGGTGCCGGGATTGTGCACACAAGATTTGCTTTCTATAGGTGAAGTCTGACTGTATGTGGCACCTACAAACGCTTCAACATCTACAAGGGACATTTGATCATTCGTATTGATCCACGACATGACAGTTGATGTCTCTTGGCTTGACACACGTGAACAAAACTCTAGTGTCTTGACATGGGCAACGGTTTTTTGTGTTGTGACTTGTGACACACAAATCTTTTCAGCTTAGAAAAGAGGAGACGGAGCGGGGGATGGGACAGATAGTTAGAAAATCACAACGGGTGTGGAGAAAGTGAATAAGGAAAAGTGACGTACTTGTTCCCAAAACGTAAGAATGAGAAGTCACCCAATGATACCCATGGGTAGCAGGTAAAGAAAAAAGGAAGTTTTCCTTCACTCAGCACACAGTTAACCCGTGGAACTCCTCGTCATAGGATGCTGTGAAGCGAGGGGACTCCCTGAGGGGGCCTATGGCAGAGACAAGCTGCTGGGGTCCCTTTGTAACCAGCCCTGCTCCACACCAGGGCCAGTCACATCCCAGTGCTGGGCGAGGGGTCCCCGTGTAACCAGCCCCCACCCCAGAGCCAGCTGCTCTCATGCGACACCCCCACTCCCTCCCAGGTGCCCCCCAGGAAATAACGGGGCGCTCTGCACACATCACAGTTTATTCATCACATTGCACAGGTCCGGTCAGGGCAGCGTCCCAGCTCTGGAGACGTGTGGGGGGAGGCCGCTGGCAGGGAGCTGGAGTTGTTGGGGTGCAGTCAGAGGGGACGGTTTGGGAGCCATCAGGCATCAGAGCAGCCCTACAAGAACTCACAGGGGGGCAGGGAGCTCTAGCCCCACCTGCACTCCTGCCCCACCAGCAGCAGGAGAGTGGGGGGGGAGAAGGTGCATGGGGTGGGGAGATGCTGCCAGTGGGGAGGGAGGAGGTGTGCGGGGAGTCTAGGGGCAGTCAGGAAGCAGTGGGGGAGCTGTGGGGCTGATCTGAGGGGCAGGGGTGGAGCTGGGGGACTGTGGGGCAGCCCCTAGGGGTGGCCAGGCAGTAGCAGAGGGGGAGCTAGGAGGCAGGGGGCGGAGCTAGCAGGCAGGGGGTGGAGCTAGGAGGTGGGAGCTGAGCCAAGAGGCGGAGCTAGGGAGCAGGGGTGGAGCTAGGAGGAAAGGTGGTAGTTGGGGCAGCTGGGGAAGGGGCGGAGTCAGAAGGCAGAGCTAGTTGGCCAGGGGGCAGAGACAGGAGGCGAGGCCAAGAGGGGAGGGGCCAGGAGGGAGGAGGGGACTAGGCAGCTGGGGGTGGAGCCAGAAGATAGGGGAGGGCCAGAAGGAGGTGGGGCCAGAGGCAAAGCCAGGAGAGGGGGCGGGGCTAGGCAGCAGAGGTGGAGCCAGGAGGAAGGGGTGGGGCTAGGCAACTAGAGCAGGAGGCAGTAGAGAGGGGTGGGGGTAGGTGACTGGGGCAGAGCCAGGAGGGAGGGGGCGGGGCTGGGTGGCTATGGGTGGAGCCAGGAGGAACGGGTGGGGCTAAGCAGACTAGGTGGAGCTACGAATAAAGGGTGGAGCTAGGCAACTGGGACAGGGTCAGGAGCGAGGGGCGGGGCTAGATGGCCTAGGTGGAGCTAGATGGAAGGGTTGGGCCAGGTGACTGGGGCAGAGCCAGGAGGGAGGGGCGGGGCTAGGCGGCTGGGGCGAGGCCGGGAGGAAGGGGAGGGGCAGGGCTAGACAGCCTAGGTGGAGTCAGGAGGGAGGGGCGGGGCTAGGCCGCTGGGACGGGGCCAGGAGGGAGGGGCGGGGCTAGGCGGCTGGGGCGGGGCCAGGAGGAAGGGGCGGGGCTAGGCCGCTGGGGCGGGGCCAGGAGGGAGGGGCGGGGCTAGGCAGCTGGGGCGGGGCCAGGAGGGAGGGGCGGGGCTAAGCGGCCAGGCGGTAGTTGGGGTGCAGCTGGGGGCGCACTTCGCACACGAGCCCCAGCAGCTGGCGCAGGACCCGCTCCTTGCCCTGGGCCTGGCCCCCCTGCATGGCCTGGACCCGCCGACGCGTCTGCGACTCCACCTCCGCGCACACGTGGCCCCGGGAGCCCAGCGCCTGCGGGAGAGCGGGGGTGAGACCTGGCGGGGTCCCCCGACGCCCCCTGCCCTGCCCTGTCCCCATCCCTACCCCCATCTCCGCCCCTGCCCCCCCGCCCCCTCCCCTGCCCTGTCCCCATCCCTACCCCCATCTCCGCCCCTGCCCCGGGGCTGTCCCCACCCCTCCCCTGCCCTGTCCCCCCCGCCCCCTCCCCTGCCCTGTCCCCATCCCTACCCCCATCTCCGCCCCTGCCCCCCCGCCCCCTCCCCTGCCCTGTCCCCATCCCTACCCCCATCTCTGCCCCTGCCCCGGGGCTGTCCCCACCCCTCCCCTGCCCTGTCCCCCCGCCCCCTCCCCTGCCCTGTCCCCATCCCTACCCCCATCTCCGCCCCTGCCCCCCCGCCCCCTCCCCTGCCCTGTCCCCATTCCTACCCCCATCTCCGCCCCTGCCCCGGGGCTGTCCCCGCCCCCTCCCCCGCCCCCTGCTCCCCCCCCCCCCGCCCTGGGACTGTCCCCATCCCTACCCCCATCTCCGCCCCTGCCCCGGGGCTGTCCCCGCCCCTCCGCCCCCTCCCCTGCCCTGTCCCCATCCCTACCCCCATCTCTGCCCCTGCCCCACGGCTGTCCTCGCCCCTTCCCCTGCCCCGACCCATACCCCTGCCCTCCGGCTGTCACCGCCCCCTCCCCTTCTCCTGCCCCGCCCTCTGCCCCAGGACTGCCCCCACCCCCTGCTCCGACCTCCCCTACCCCCGTAGACGTGCCCCCTGCCCCGGCACTGCCCCATCCCTGCTCCCCACTGTCCCCCTTCCCTGCCCGACCCCAGAGCCCCCCAACCTGCCCCCTCACCGCCTGCTGCTTCTGCTGGAAATCCCTCTCCCGCTCCAGCCGGTAGCGCTCCACCTCCGCCTGCGCCTCCTCCTTGGCCTGCCGCAGCCGCCGCGCCTTCCCTGGGGGGCGAGACCCCGGGTCCGGCTGTGGGTGCCCCTCCCCGGCCCCCGCTGTCTGGCCCCCCTTCTCTGCCCCCCGCCGTCCGGCTACCGGCCCCCCTTCTCTGCCCCCCGCCGTCCGGCTACCGGCCCCCCCTTCTCTGCCCCCCGCAATCCAGCTACCGGCCCCCCCTTCTCTGCCCCCCGCAATCCAGCTACCGGCCCCCCCTTCTCTGCCCCCCGCAATCCAGCTACCAGCCCCCCCTTCTCTGCCCCCCGCAATCCAGCTACCAGCCCCCCCTTCTCTGCCCCCCGCAATCCAGCTACCGGCCCCCCTTCTCTGCCCCCCGCCGTCCGGCTACCGGCCCCCCCTTCTCTGCCCCCCGCAATCCAGCTACCGGCCCCCCCTTCTCTGCCCCCCGCAATCCAGCTACCAGCCCCCCCTTCTCTGCCCCCCGCAATCCAGCTACCGGCCCCCCTTCTCTGCCCCCCGCCGTCCGGCTACCGGCCCCCCCTTCTCTGCCCCCCGCCGTCCGGCTACCGGCCCCCCCTTCTCTGCCCCCCGCAATCCAGCTACCGGCCCCCCCTTCTCTGCCCCCCGCAATCCAGCTACCAGCCCCCCCTTCTCTGCCCCCCGCAATCCAGCTACCGGCCCCCCCTTCTCTGCCCCCCGCCGTCCGGCTACCGGCCCCCCTTCTCTGCGCCCCGCCGTCCGGCTACCGGCCCCCCCTTCTCTGCCCCCCGCAATCCAGCTACCAGCCCCCCCTTCTCTGCCCCCCGCAATCCAGCTACCAGCCCCCCCTTCTCTGCCCCCCGCAATCCGGCTACCGGCCCCCCCTTCTCTGCGCCCCGCCGTCCGGCTACCGGCCCCCCCTTCTCTGCGCCCCGCAATCCGGCTACCGGCCCCCCCTTCTCTGCCCCCCGCCGTCCGGCTACCGGCCCCCCCTTCTCTGCCCCCCGCAATCCAGCTACCGGCCCCCCCTTCTCTGCCCCCCGCAATCCGGCTACCGGCCCCCCCTTCTCTGCCTCCCGCAATCCGGCTACCGGCCCCCCCTTCTCTGCCCCCCGCAATCCAGCTACCGGCCCCCCCTTCTCTGCCCCCCGCAATCCAGCTACCGGCCCCCCCTTCTCTGCCCCCCGCCGTCCGGCTACCAGCCCCCCCTTCTCTGCCCCCCGCAATCCAGCTACCGGCCCCCCCTTCTCTGCCTCCCGCCGTCTGGCTACCAGCCCCCCTTCTCTGCCCCCCAAAATCCGGCTACCAGCCCCCCCTTCTCTGCCCCCCGCAATCCAGCTACCGGCCCCCCCTTCTCTGCCCCCTACAATACAGCTACCGGCCCCCCCTTCTCTGCCCCCGCAATCCAGCTACCGGCCCCCCTTCTCTGCCCCCCGCCGTCCGGCTACCAGCCCCCCCTTCTCTGCCTCCCGCCGTCCGGCTACCAGCCCCCCTTCTCTGCCCCCCGCCGTCCGGCTACCAGCCCCCCCTTCTCTGCCCCCCGCAATCCAGCTACCGGCCCCCCCTTCTCTGCCCCCTACAATCCAGCTACCGGCCCCCCCTTCTCTGCCCCCCGCAATCCAGCTACCGGCCCCCCTTCTCTGCCCCCCGCAATCCAGCTACCGGCCCCCCCTTCTCTGCCCCCCGCAATCCGGCTACCGGCCCCCCCTTCTCTGCCCCACAATCCAGCTACCGCCCCCCCTTCTCTGCGCCCCACAATCCAGCTACCGGCCCCCCCTTCTCTGCCCCCTGCAATCCGGCTACCGGCCCCCCCTTCTCTGCCCCCTGCAATCCAGCTACCGGCCCCCCCTTCTCTGCCCCCTGCAATCCAGCTACCGGCCCCCCCTTCTCTGCCCCCCGCAATCCGGCTACCGGCCCCCCCTTCTCTGCCCCCCGCAATCCAGCTACCGGCCCCCCCCTTCTCTGCCCCCCGCAATCCGGCTACCGGCCCCCCCTTCTCTGCCCCCCGCAATCCGGCTACCGGCCCCCCCTTCTCTGTGCCCCACAATCCGGCTACCGGCCCCCCCTTCTCTGCCCCCCGCCGTCCGGCTACCGGCCCCCCCTTCTCTGCCCCCCGCAATCCGGCTACCGGCCCCCCCTTCTCTGCGCCCTGCAATCCGGCTACCGGCCCCCCTTCTCTGCCCCCCGCAATCCAGCTACCGGCCCCCCCTTCTCTGCCCCCCGCAATCCAGCTACCGGCCCCCCCTTCTCTGCCCCCCGCAATCCGGCTACCGGCCCCCCCTTCTCTGCCCCCTACAATCCAGCTACCGGCCCCCCTTCTCTGCCCCCCGCAATCCAGCTACCGGCCCCCCCCTTCTCTGCCCCCCGCAATCCAGCTACCGGCCCCCCCTTCTCTGCCCCCCAAAATCCGGCTACCGGCCCCCCCTTCTCTGCCCCCCGCAATCCGGCTACCGGCCCCCCCCCTTCTCTGCCCCCCGCAATCCAGCTACCGGCCCCCCCTTCTCTGCCCCCCGCAATCCAGCTACCGGCCCCCCCTTCTCTACCCCCCGCAATCCAGCTACCGGCCCCCCCTTTTCTACCCCCCGCAATCCGGCTACCGGCCCCCCCTTCTCTGCCCCCCGCAATCCAGCTACCGGCCCCCCTTCTCTGCCCCCCGCAATCCGGCTACCGGCCCCCCCTTCTCTGCCCCCCGCCGTCCGGCTACCGGCCCCCCCTTCTCTGCCCCCCGCAATCCAGCTACCGGCCCCCCCTTCTCTACCCCCCGCAATCCGGCTACCGGCCCCCCCTTCTCTGCCCCCGCAATCCAGCTACCGGCCCCCCTTCTCTGCCCCCCGCAATCCAGCTACCGGCCCCCCCTTCTCTGCCCCCCGCAATCCAGCTACCGGCCCCCCCTTCTCTGCCCCCCAAAATCCGGCTACCAGCCCCCCCTTCTCTGCCCCCCGCAGTCCGGCTACCGGCCCCCCCTTCTCTGCCCCCCGCAATCCAGCTACCGGCCCCCCCTTCTCTACCCCCCGCAATCCGGCTACCGGCCCCCCCTTCTCTGCCCCCCGCAATCCAGCTACCGGCCCCCCTTCTCTGCCCCCCGCAATCCGGCTACCGGCCCCCCCTTCTCTGCCCCCCGCCGTCCGGCTACCGGCCCCCCCTTCTCTGCCCCCCGCAATCCAGCTACCGGCCCCCCCTTCTCTACCCCCCGCAATCCGGCTACCGGCCCCCCCTTCTCTGCCCCCGCAATCCAGCTACCGGCCCCCCTTCTCTGCCCCCCGCAATCCAGCTACCGGCCCCCCCTTCTCTGCCCCCCAAAATCCGGCTACCAGCCCCCCCTTCTCTGTGCCCCACAATCCGGCTACCGGCCCCCCCTTCTCTGCCCCCCGCAATCCAGCTACCGGCCCCCCCTTCTCTGCCCCCCAAAATCCGGCTACCAGCCCCCCCTTCTCTGTGCCCCACAATCCGGCTACCGGCCCCCCCTTCTCTGCGCCCCGCAATCCGGCTACCGGCCCCCCCTTCTCTGCCCCCCGCCGTCCGGCTACCGGCCCCCCCTTCTCTGCCCCCCGCAGTCCGGCTACCGGCCCCCCCTTCTCTGCCCCCCGCAATCCGGCTACCGGCCCCCCCTTCTCTGCCCCCTGCGACCCTGCAGTGCAGCTGGTGACCTCCCCCAGGTCCCCCACAGTCCGGCTGCCTCCCCCCCCATCCCTGCAACCTCTTCCCCGGCCCGGCCGGCTGCTTGCATCCCCCTACCCAGCCCCCCCCCCCCCGCGACCTCCGCAGTCCGGCTCCCCCCGCCCTCCAGCTCACAACCCCCCTTTGTACTGGGGGGTCCCATGCCCCGGACGCCCGGGGAGCTCGGCAGGGGTCCGTGCGCCCCCCCCCCCCCGGCTTTCCCCTGCGCCCCGCAACCGGCCCCTCCCCGGGGCTCCAGCCCTGCACCCCCCCCCCGCCCCACCTGCTCCCCCGCCCCGCGCTCACGTTTCCGCGCCTCCGCCACCTTCTCCGCCGCCCGCTTCTCCGCCTGCAGCAGCTGCTGGATCCCCTGCGACTGGCTCGCCATGGCCGGTGCGGGGCCGGGGTGCGGGGACCGCGGGCGGGGCGGGGCCTAGCGGAGCCCGCCCAGCGCCCCCCCCCCCCGCCTGCAGCCCGCCCCGCCCCCTCGACCCCTCCTCATCCCCCCTCCCCTCTGCAGCCCTTCCCCAGCCCCCCCCCGGCAATCCCCGCACCTCCCCCCACCCCATCGCCCCCGCATCCCCCTCTCCCTGCAGCCCGCACCGCGCCCCCCCCCGCCCCCTCCTCATCCCCCTCCCCCTGCAGCCCGCCCCTCCACCCCCCTACCCCATCCTCAGCCCCCCGCATCATCCCCCCCGCCTGCAACCCGCCCCACCCCCTCGACCCCTCCTCATCCCCCCCCGCAATCCCCGCACTTCCACCCCCTACCCCATCCCCCCTGCATCCCCCTCCCCCTGAAGCCCGCCCCCGCCTCCCCCCGCAACTCCACCCCCCTACCCCATCCTCAGCCTCCGGCATCATCCCCTCCGCCCTGCAGCCCGCCCCGAGCCCCCCCGCAACTCCACCCCCCTGCCGCATCCTCACTCCCCGCATGGTGCCCCCGGGGCAATTAGCAGCAGAGGAGCCGGGTGATTAAGTTTTGTTTCCTTTATTGCTCCCTTGGTGCAGCCGCTTCCCGGGCCGGCAGCCTCTGGGGAGGGAGGGTAATAAATAAAGAGGGGCAGGCGGGGGGGGGGGGGGGGGAGAATGGGGGGTGCAGCCAGGAGGGGGGCAGGGCGGTGGGGGCGGGGTCAGAGGCTGCCGGAGATGCTGATCTTGGCCAATGAGATGCTCTCGATGGACTGGTTCCGCCCCTTCTCGTAGATGAGGTAGAGGGTGGGGGGGTCCCCGGGGGCGCCCGCCCCCTCCAGCGCCGCCAGGGAGGAGTAGCCGCTGGGCCCCGGCCAGACCTGTAGGGGGCGCTGCCAGTGCGCCGGGTCCTCGGCCGCCCGCCACCGCAGCGTCAGGTTCACACCTGGGGGGGGGACAAAGGGGGTGAAATACACCGGGGCCCCCCACCCCAAGTCCCTGTCCCCCACCTGCCCCAGCCCCATCCCCCAAAAGACCCTTAGCCCAGCCCCCCATGTGCCCTCAGCCCAGCCCCCCATGTGCCCACTGCCCTCCACCGGCCCCAGCCCCGAGGCCCTGGCCCCCCCACGCCTCTTAGCTCAGCCCCCTGTGTCCCCTGACCCCCACCTGCCCTTAGCCCAGACCCCCTATGTCCTCAGCCCGCTGCCCCCTCCCACAGTTCCCGCATCCACCTCCTGCCCCCCCATGTGCCCCCCCCATTCCCTGGTCCCGCCCCCACGCACGCAGGCTCTGGTGGGCCGGGTTGCTGAAGAAGACCAGCCCGGCGGCGAGCACGGCCCCCGCGGCCACGGCGGGGTCCACCAGCACGGGGTCGAAGGTCACGGCCTCGGGGGGCAGGGTCTCGCCCCCGTCCCAGCTCCGCGCCACGATGCGGCAGGCGCAGTGGTAGAAGTTCTGGTTCCGGGCGTTGATCACCAGCGACCCGTCCGGCAGCTCGTAGGGCTGGGCGGGGCGGGGGGAGAGCGTCACCTGGCGCCTGGGGCCCTCGCCATGGGGCCCTGGGAGTTGGGGGGGGCTGTCCCAGGCACCTGGGTCCCCTCCCCTCCGTCTGGGTCCTGGGGGGGCTGTCCCAGGAACCTGAGTCCCCTCCCCTCCCTGTCCGCACCCTGGGAGTTGAGAGGAGGGGGCCTGCCCTGGATACCTGGGCCCCTCTCCTCCCTGTCTGGGCCCCAGGAGTTGGGGGGGGGGCTGTCCCGGGCACCTGGGTCCCCTCCCCTCCTTGGCTGCGCCCTGGAAGGGGCCTGCCCCAGACACCGGGGTCCCGGCCGCTGACCTGGCACTCGTCAGGGTTGAAGTCGTTGGTGAACTTGGGCTTCCCATAGGGGATCCCGTGCAGAGCCCCCCCCAGGCGCCAGCTCTCCCCGTAGTCGTCGCTCAGCAGGCAGTAGATCCCGTCCAGGTCCAGTGTCCGGTGGCCGCAGACGATCAGACGCCCCCGGTGGGGCTCGTAGCGTTTCTGAGGCCGGGGGAGAAGAAGGGGGGCATGTTACCCAGGGACACTCCCCCTCCTCCAGCGCTGGCTCTGGGGCAGGGCTACCGGGGGAGTGTGGTGTGGCGATGCAGCTGGCTCTGGGGCGGAGCGCTGGGGAACAGCCGAGTAGAACACCCCGACAAGCCCAAAGGCAGCTCCCCGCCCCGCTGACGGGAGGCCTACCTGGACGCCGAGCCCAGGCCCCGGGGCAAACTTGTCCAGGCCGATCTCGGCGGAGAGGTTGCGGGGCCAGCTCCAGGAGACGCCGTCGTCCCGGCTGCGGATGATCATGGTGCTGGAGGCGCAGGGCTGCCCGTTGTGGGCGCACAGCGCGTAGATCAGGAAGACGGTGCCGTTCTCTCGGTCCACCACCACCGCCCCCAGGTTCAGCCCGTCCGCCCGCGACCCGTCATCCACGATGAACGTGCTGGGGGACCACGTGGCACCTGGGCGGGAGAGACGGCCCTGCCGGGGTCACAGGGGCTGGGGCAGGGCATCGCACCGCGCCTGGTGCAGGACACTATTTAGGGGGCCACCTTCTGCCCCCCTGTTCACCTCGTGCTGTGGCTGAGATATCTACTGTCCTCTGGTAACCCCGGGTGCGTGCCTCAGTTTCCCTGGGCACTGCCCCGACAGCGAGGTGAGGGTGGGCATTTGGGGGTGACACAATGGCGGGTGGTGCCCGCAGCTAGGTGCACATAAAATTATTCCACACATGGATGGAAAGGATGAGAGGCAACAGGGGTGAGTGTGAGTGAATCCTGCATGGAAATGTGGTCGCTTCATCCAAAAAAAGCTCTCTTGGCCTTGGAAAAGGGTCAGAAAAGGGCAACCAATGATTCAGGATTTGGAACGGGTCCCACGTGGAGAGTGATTACAAAGCCTGGGACTTTTCAGCTTAGAAAAAAGGAGTCTAAGGAGGGTGGTGATGACAGAGGTCTGTGAAATTATGACTGGTATGGAAAAAGTGAATAAGGAAAAGATATTTACTTGCTCCCAAGAGAGAAGAACTAGGGGTCACTGGATTAAATTAACAGGCAGCAGGTTTGAAACAAACCAAAGGACGGTTTTTTTCCCCCATGCAGCACACAGTCAACCTGCGGAACTCCTCGCCGGAGGATGTGGTGAAGACCAGGACTTTCACAGGGCTCACAAAACAGCTAGATCAATGCATGGAGGATGGGACCATTGATGGTTGTTAGCCAGGCTGGACAGGGATGGTGTCGGGCTGGGAATGGGTGACAAGGAGGGATTCCCTGTTCTGTTCGCTCCCTCTGGGGCACCGGGCACTGGGGGCAGACAGGACACGGGGCGGGATGGACCGTTCCTCTGACGCAGCCTGGCCGCTCTTAGGTGACTGCCTGTATTAAGAAGGTCATGCCTGAGCCTGGGCACGTCAGCAGATTTTGGGCAGGTAATTAACGTGGTGGAGAACGCGGGCGGGCAGGCGCGGACGCTGCCACGGGGGCCAATTCCCCAGCCGGCTCCGGCCAGGGAGAAAGGCTCAAGCCGTGTTTTCTGGAACCACCTCCCGCTCTGTTCCTCTCTCCGCGGCGAGTGGGGCCAGGGGGCCCGTTCCTAACGGCCTGGGGCCACGCTCCGGCAACGTGGCACGGAGGGAATGGGAGGGTGGGACGCCCTGCGGGTCAGTTACAGGCAGCTGCTCCTGCCGGCTGCCTGCGTATGGAGATCAATCGGAGGGCGAAGGCTTCCCAGTAGGGACACTGCCTGATGATGGACGTGTACAATGGTGCCCCCCACTCCCACCCCACAGCCCCCTGCCCCCCAGCCCTGCCAGTGCCCCTCACTCTAGCTCTGCAACCCCTGCCCCCCATCTCTGCTGGTGCCCCTCACTCCTGCCCCACAGACCCTGCCAGTACCCCCCACTCCTGCCCCTCATCCCCACCCCACAGCCCTGCTGGTGCCCCTCACCCCCGCCCCACAGCCCGGGCTCTCTCCCCACACACCTCCATCTGTGGAGCGCCGCAAGGCAACAAACTTGGCCCCCAGGTCGGAGGAGGAGAACTTGCGGGCCTCGGCGAAGGCCAGGAGGCTGCCGCCGGGGGTGGCCGCGATGAGGGGGACCCGGTAGGTGTCGACCTCGCCGATCTCCCCGCCGCTCACCCACAGCAGCTGCTCCAGCGTGACCAGGGGACTGACCTGCACAGGGACGGGTTAAGGGCCCTGCCGGCGGTCAGGCACAGTCCCCCCACCGAGGCTGGGAAGGGCACCAGGGAGCGGGGCGGGTTAGGTGTGGGGGGGCTTCACTCTCCCCGACAGAGCTGCCCCATGGCCACAGGGTGGCACTAGAGGGCAGGGAGCGGGGGGGGGGGGGGAGCGCACCCCTGGCAGGCGAGGCTGCCCCATAGCGGCGCTAGGTGGCAGGGTGGGAAGGGGGCGGGCAGTAGACTGGCAGGGCTCCGCCCCCTCCCCCAGGGAATGGGGAAGTCTGGGTTTCCAGTGGGGCAGACACAGGACCTAGAGGGGGGAAGATGCTTGGGGGGGGTAGGAGGCAGCTTTACCTGGTGAGAGGGAATGGGGGGGTGGCCCGTGGCTGAGGGGAGCCAGGTTTGGGGGCATGGGCTGGCTTCCTGGGGGGAGGGGACGGTGCCCAGGGCCGGGGGGTGCAGGGGTCATCTGCTTCCTGGGAGGGGCAGGGACTCGGGGTACCTGGTTCCAGGGAGGGAAGGGGCGATCGGGGTCTCCGGGAAGGGTTTATCAGTGCCATAGGGGATCCCTGGGGGGCGGTGCCCGGGGGGGGAAGAGGCCCGGGGGGGCGGTGCCCAGGAGGTCCCGGGGGGGCGAGTCCCTGGGGGGAAGAGTCCCTGGGGGGGGTGCTCAGGCTGGGGGGTGAGTCCCTGGGGGGGTGAGTCCCTGGGGGGGTGCCCAGGCTGGGGGGCGGTGCCCGGGGGGGTGAGTCCCTGGGGGGGTGCCCAGGCTGGGGGGCGGTGCCCGGGGGTTGAGTCCCTGGGGGGGTGCTCAGGCTGGGGGGCGGTGCCCGGGGGGGGATGTCCCTGGGGGGCGGTGCCCAGGCTGGGGGGCGGTGCCCGGGGGGGGTGAGTCCCTGGGGGGGTGCCCAGGCTGGGGGGCGGTGCCCGGGGGGGTGAGTCCCTGGGGGGGTGCTCAGGCTGGGGGGCGGTGCCCGGGGGGGGTGAGTCCCTGGGGGGGATGCCCAGGCTGGGGGGCGGTGCCCGAGGGGGTGAGTCCCTGGGGGGGATGCCCAGGCTGGGGGGCGGTGCCCAGGCTGGGGGGTGAGTCCCTGGGGGGGTGCCCAGGCTGGGGGGCAGTGCCCGGGGGGGTGAGTCCCTGGGGGGGTGCTCAGGCTGGGGGGCGGTGCCCGGGAGGGGTGAGTCCCTGGGGGGGTGCCCAGGCTGGGGGGCGGTGCCCGGGGGGGAAGAGTCCCTGGGGGGCGGTGCCGGGGGGGGGGAGATGCCCGGGGGGGCGGTGCCCAGGAGGTCCCGGGGGATGTCCCTGGGGGGGTGCCCAGGCTGGGGGGCGGTGCCCGGGGGGGGTGAGTCCCTGGGGGGGTGCCCAGGCTGGGGGGCGGTGCCCGGGGGGGAAGAGTCCCTGGGGGGCGGTGCCGGGGGGGGGGAGATGCCCGGGGGGGCGGTGCCCAGGAGGTCCCGGGGGATGTCCCTGGGGCGGTGCCCAGGCTGGGGGGTGAGTCCCTGGGGGGGGTGCCCAGGCTGGGGGGCCCCGGGCCTTACCTGCTCGGCGGAGCGCCAGGCCCGCGCCCCGCAGAGGCCGAGCAGCAGCAGCGCCCCGACGGGCAGGGCCCGGGGCCGCCCCATGGCGCGGGGAGGGGGACGCGGCCCCTTTAACAGCCGCCGGCCGCCCCAGCTGGGCGCGATACAATGTAGCAACTTCGGGGCGAGTCACGTGACCCCGCCCCGGCGCGCGATTGGCCGAGGGGCACCCGTCCGGATACAGAGCCGCGTGATGGAAGCCCCCCTCACGTGACAGGTTTTCTGGCCCCGCCCATGGCTCCTCTCTTAAAGGGGCAGCACCCCCAGCGGTTTGGGGGGGGCTGCGAGGGAGGGGCTGGCAGTCAGGTCACCTGGGGCTTCCCTCAGCTGTGGAAGGGGGGCAGCCCCTAGTGACAGGCCCAGTAGCCCTGCTGCCCCCTTGCCTGCCCCACAGCCACTTGCCCCACCCCTCGCCTGCCAGGCAGACCTGGTTCCCTCCCCCCCATTCCCCCGGGACCCCGGATGGGCAGGGACCCCAAGCCGGAGAGAGCAAAGAAACCTTCATTTATTGGCCTCCTGGGCCCCGGTGCTCCGCCGGGGGCGGGACTCACATATCGCCATGGGGACGCCCCCCAAAGTTCCACTGGGCCCCTTCCTCCACCCCACAGAGGGGCAGCCCCCCGCTGTTGAGATGGACGCTGGCCCCTGGGAGGGGTCTGATCCCCCCCCCCCCCCCTCCAAACATGGATCAGCAAAATAAATTAAACAGGCTGGAGCCAAAGAGGCCCCCACTGCATGCTGGGAAAGTCCAGCCCCGGCGTCCGTCCGTCAGTCCTTGGCACGGCTCTCCGGCGGTCAGGGGTCGGCCAGGCGCAGCAGGGTCCCGGAGGTGCTGGGGACGCTGGGGGACACGGAGAGAGGCCGTGAGCCCAGCTAGGTCCAGCCTCACCCGGCCCGCCTGCACAGCCCCCCAGCAGGGTCCCGGAGGTGCTGGGGACGCTGGGGGACACGGAGAGAGGCCGTGAGCCCAGCTAGGTCCGGCCTCACCCGGCGCGCCTGCACAGCTCCCCAGCAGGGGACGCGCAAAGCCGACAGCCCGGCCACCGGCTGTCCAGCCCTTCCCGCAGGCTCCAGGGCCACCCGGGAGAGGGGAACAAAACCCAGCCTTATAAGAGCCAGGGCGGCTGGGGGCTCAGAGCGGGGCGGTCCCAGGAGGGGCTGAACCCCGAGGGAGAGAAGGGGCTGTCCCACGGGTGGGGGCCCCCTCAGGAACCTGAGAGTCTAGGTCACCCCAGGGCCCCTTGTCTCCGCCCTTGTCTGCTCTTTGGGGCCGGGTTGAGCTGGAGTTGGCACAGTGACTCCCCACTCCCCGGGTGGCCCTGGAGGGGCGGGGCAGCACAGCGGGGGGGGCACCCCCCGGAACGGAACCAAGTCAGTTCTCTCCCCCCCCCCCATCCCCACCAGAAAGGAGGTGGAAACAGAGTCACATCTTCTCCCTTGTCTCCTCCTGGGGACTAGTGGTTAGAGCAGGAGGGCAGGGACTCAGGGGTGCTCGGTTCTCCCCCAGGTGCTGGGAGGAGAGTGGGGGCTAGTGGTTAGTGCAGGGGGAGGGGCTGTGAGCGAGGACACCTGGCTTCTCTCCCCCACGCAGGGAGGAGAGTGGGGGCTAGTGGTTAGAGCTGGCAGGAGGGCGGTGCTGGAAGCCTGGGGGGGACATACCAGTCGACCAGCTGGGCCCCGATGAGGTCGTGGATGTGATAGGGCAGCCCCAGTTTCACGGCCCGGGGAGCCCGGCGGCTCTGTAGGTCCGACAGCAAAACCTCCTTGTACTTGGCTTTCTGGATCATGGCCTGCACGGCCTTGCGCCCTGGGCGGGGAGAGAGGGCTCAGTCGGCCTGTCTCCCTTGCAGGGGCTGGCTGGGGGGGCGGGTGCCCACACAAACCTTTGATGAAGCATTTAACGAAGCGCCCGGCTCCGGGCACCGCAAGCCACCAGCTGCCGGCGTCCCGGACGGTCAGGACTCCCGCGCTGACCAGCAGCCTGGGAGAGGGGACAGAAGAGACCCGTCCTCACCTCAGTGTCCTTTGCTCCAGAGACCCGGCATCCGGATGCGTCCCCTCTGGGGTGGGGCACTGGGGCTGGGCACGCAGGGACTTCTCCCCCAGTCCCACGTGGGGAAAGTTATAGGGGAACCCCTTGCCCAGCACAGAGATGCGCCCCCTCTGGGGTGGGGAACAGCCGCATAGAACACCAAGGGGGCGCTGGGGCGAGAGGGGGAATGCGGCTGGGCCGGGGGCTCTGGGAGGCTGCGTCCCCCTGCCCCCCGCACCCTCAGCCACCCACGTGATGTCGTGGTCCTGGAAGCCGAAGTCCCTCAGCATGCGGCCCTTTTCGTAGCTGACGTCGGCACAGGAGGTGAAAGCCGTCTGCAGGAACCTGCGCACCGTCCCGGCCTGCTCCTTCCCCTCCACGGACTGCAGCACCTGGGCGGAGACGGGGGGACCTGTTACCCACACCAGGCCCTCCCTGGGGCCACCCTCCCACGGCTGGGGGTGGGGCAGAACCTGACCTTGGCCACGTAGTCCTGAGCGAACACCACCCCGAAGGCCTCCGTGTCGAATCCGAGCTGGAAGAGCCGGACCAGCCCCTCATCCTTCAGCCGGCTCTGCGGAGGGGAGGGTTAATGTGTTTGTGGGGGACACTGCACCCCATGGGTCAGAGCCATGAGACTGTGTCTAGCATTGGCGGGTCTACGCACGGCGCATTGTGAGCGCGCGTGGGAAACGCTGGCCTATGCTGAGCACCATGGGTCCCTGTGTGCGTGAACTCACCACCGCCCGGCCTGAAGGGAGCTGTCTGTGTGACCTAGTGGGAGGCTGTACACTGCGTTTGGGCTGTGGGTGACCCCTACTGGCCTGTAGCTGTAAGCGCTGCACAGCAGGGAGGGCCACCTGAGGATCCTATGGTCATGTAGACAAGGACTCAATTGGTTCTTACCTGTTGAGGGCAGGGACTGAACAAAGGCAGTGAGTGTTGGGGGCAGGGGCAGTTTCTGGCTGGGAAACATGAGGGGAACAGACTAAGCTGAGAGGGCGATGGACCCCTAACCCAAGGGGCTGGAGGCGTCTTGGCCCTGACTCCTGTAGCCACATCACGGCGGTGCTGGGCTGTATCCTGGAGAAGCAATAACCCCTCTCTGTTTATTGGCTGGTGGAGACTGTTCTGGCTGCTATGGGGGTGCAGGATCGAGGGGAACCCCGACAATGTCAAAGTTTTACAGATGGGTTTGCACCGGGTGAACCCGAACTAGGCAAAAGGCGACCAGCCATTGGAAAGAGCAACTGGCCAGAGAGCGTCTCTCCCCCGCCTCCGACTCCCGGCCGCTGGGACACGACCGGTCACCCGGCGCTGGACTCCATCCGTGTGTTTCCACAACCGGGCGTGGGAATGAGGCTGGGAGGTGAAGGGCTCTCACCAGGTGCTATCAGCCGTGTACGGCCGCATGGTGGTTTTTCGCTGACTCCCCAGCCAAGGGAGCTCCCGGGAACGTCTGGGGAACAAGAGCTGACCCGGAGGAAGCGTGGGACCCAGACAGAAGGGACTTCTAGCCTGTGAACGAGCTTCTGAGATTCCATTCTGGCTGCAAAGGCAGCGAAGCGCCCTGAGGCTCCGGTGCCGGCTCGTAGCAGCTCTGCCGGGGAGGATCTGCCATTCCCGTTCGACCTATGTCGGACGCTTGGTTTGAACATCGGGTCGCTTCGGTAACCTGCTCTGACCTGTTTGCTGTCGCTCGTAATCACCGACAACCGACCTTTCGTAGCCATGACCTTGGGCGCTGTGGTGTCTACACCAGCCAGCGGGAGCCGCACTTCGGGGTGGAGTCAGGGCATGGCCTCCTCCGCACTGAGGGAGGGGGCGAATGTCTCCAGCGCACACCGTGCAGTTCCCCCTGCCACGCCTGACAGTCTCGTTCAGGGTTTACACTCCAGAGGGGGCAATGTGAGGGAGGAGGTCCCACCCTAGGGGGGCCCAGGGTCTGCTGTGCACGGGTGCCCTGGGGTGGGGGGGCACTCACCAGGTGCCTGTCCACGGCCGTGCGGTCCTTCACCAGGCTGTAGAGCTGGTGCTTCAAGACGAGAGGGGGCAGCGCATCCTCGAAGAGCTGGCGAGGGAAGAGGGAGGCGAGATACCGGAGAGCCGAGTCCACCGCCCCGGGGCCCTCTGCCAACCAACGACACAGGGTGAGCAGGAGAGAACCCAGGCGTCCTGGCGCCCAGCTCTAGCCACCAGCCCCTCCCTTCCCAGAGCCGGGGAGAACCCAGGCGTCCTGGCGCCCAGCTCTAGCCACCAGCCCCTCCCTTCCCAGAGCCGGGGAGAACCCAGGCGTCCTGGCGCCCAGCTCTAGCCACCAGCCCCTCCCTTCCCAGAGCCGGGGAGAACCCAGGCGTCCTGGCGCCCAGCTCTAGCCACCAGCCCCTCCTTTCCCAGAGCCGGGGAGAACCCAGGCGTCCTGACGCCCAGCTCTAGCCACCAGCCCCTCCCCTCCCAGAGCCGGGGAGAACCCAGGTGTCCTGGTGCCCAGCTCTAGCCACTAGCCCCTCCCCTCCCAGAGCCGGGGAGAACCCAGGCGTCCTGGCGCCCAGCTCTAGCCACTAGCCCCTCCCTTCCCAGAGCCGGGGAGAACCCAGGTGTCCTGGCGCCCAGCTCTAGCCACCAGCCCCTCCCTTCCCAGAGCCGGAGAGAACCCAGGCGTCCGGGCCCCGCCCTGCTCACCCCACGTCTCCGGCTGAGCCGCGTCCCCGGGGTCGGGTCCTGGCTGCAGGCGCCGCTTCTTAGCCTTCAGGGTGTGCGAGATCAGCTGGCGCCGGCGTTCCATGGGCTGGGGGGAGCGGCAGAGTCGGCACCGAGTGAGCCCCCCAATGCCAGGTCCCCCTCCTGCCCCCTCCAGGTCCCCTTCCCCCTCCTGCCCCCCCCTCCAGGTCCCCTTCCCCCCTCCTGCCCCCTTCCCCCCTCCTGCCCCCCTCCCTTCCCTCCTGCCCCCCCTCCAGGCCCCTTCCCCCCTCCTGCCCCCCTCCCTTCCCTCCTGCCCCCCCTCCAGGTCCCCTTCCCCCCTCCTGCCCCCCCACCAGGTCCCCTTCCCTCCCCTCCTGACCCCCTCCTACCCCCCCCTCCAGGTCCCCTTCCCCCCTCCTGGCCCCCTCCCTTTCCTCCTGCCCCCCCTCCAGGTCCCCTTCCCCCCTCCTGGCCCCCTCCCTTTCCTCCTGCCCCCCTCCAGGTCCCCTTCCCCCCTCCTGGCCCCCCCCTCCAGGTTCCCCCCGTCCCGGAGTGATGACGTCACCGCCTCCACTCCCTACCCAGCGCAGAGTTCCCGGCGCCCTCCGATGACGTCACCCGGGGGTCCTCGCTCTTCCCGGCCGCGCGCCCGGCGGCAGCAGGTCCCCGCGCTGATGGCGTCAGCGGGGCTCGGAGCGGGAAGGGCGGGGGGGGGGGGGCTGGCAGGGGGCGGAGCTTCCGCGGGAGTCACGTGGCTGCGGGGCCGCGCGCTTGCGCAGGGGAGGGGCAGGGAGGGCGAGTCGCTCTCGGTTGACGTCAGGTGGGTGCCCGGGGGTCAAAGGTCACCGACGGGGGAGCGGGAGGGGAAAGGTCAGAGGTCGGACGGGGAGACGGATTCGGCTTGTGGGGCGGGGACCCCTGGGGGAGGGGCCGGCCGGGGGGGGCCTGTGGAGCGGGGGGGGGGCTGGGCGGGAGGCCCCTGGGGGGACCGTGGGGCTGGGCGTGGGGGCGGGGGGCTGGGCAGGGGGGGGCCGTGGGGCTGGGTGGGGGGGCTGGGCGGGGAGGGCCGGGCAGGGGGGGGCGTGGGGGGCCTGGCGGGTGGGGCTGGGCGGGGAGGGCCGGGCAGGGGGGGGCGTGGGGGGCCTGGCGGGTGGGGCTGGGCGGGGGGGGCCTGGCGGGGGGGGCTGGGTGGGGCTGGGCGGGGGGGGCCTGGCGGGGGGGGGCTGGGCGGGGGGGCTGGGCAGGGGGGGGCGGTGGGGCTGGGTGGGGGGGCTGGGCGGGAGGCCCCTGGGGGGGGCCGTGGGGCTGGGCGGGGAGGGCCGGGCAGGGGGGGGCTGTGGGGCAGGGGGAGGGGCGGGGGGGGCCTGGCGGGGGGGGCTGGGTGGGGCTGGGCGGGGGGCGCCTCTGCCGGGCTCCGGGTCTCACCCCCTCGCTCCCTCCCAGGCCGCCATGGAGCCCGGCGCCCGCCCGGCCAAGCGCAGCAGCCGAGAGGTCGCGCAGGAGCCGGGGGCCTCGCCCAAGCGGGGGCGCTGGGGCCCCCCCACGCTGCCCGCGGAGCCGGCCCTCTACGACGGGCCCTTCCCCTTCTACCGCCAGCCGGCCGAGCTGGGGCGCTTCTCCCTGGACGCCGAGCGCCGCTACCACCCCGACGCCCGCCAGCTGCGCTACTTCGCCCCGCCCCCCGCCGACCGCCCCGACCCCCCCTTCGACCTGCGCCACGGCTACCAGGACCGCTACGTGCGGCGGGACGAGGACCAGCGCGAGGGCCTGGAGCACCTGCTGCGCTGGGTGGCCGGGCAGCGGGACCGGCTGCGGGCTGAGGGCGACACCACGGGGTGCGCGGGAGAGGCAGGGGACACGGGGGTGGAGCATCCCCTTACCTGGGCCACCACTGATCTGGGGGTGGAGGTCAGTGGGATAGGAGCAGCTGGGGGTAACCAGCAGGGGTCAGTGTGAAGCCAGCACCCAAGCAGAACCAGGTGGGGGGCAGGGGAGACCTTGGATTCTGCCCTTCATCTACTGGCACATGCCTGGCTCAGCCTTGGGATAGGGGGCGGGGCCAGTGCCACAGGAACACCACCCTGGGCTGGTGCGGTGTGGGGGACAACAGAGCATGTGCCCAGCGCCTGGCACCTCATGTGACCCCATTCAGCTCAACAGGGAACTGTGGAACTCCTCGCCACAGGAGGCTGTGAAGGCTAGGATTATAATAGAGTGTAAAGAGAAGCTAGATAATTTCCTGGAGGTTAGGTCCATAAAAGGCTGTTAGCCAGGGGATAGAAATGGTGTCCCTGGCCTCTGTCTGTCAGAGGCTGGAGAGGGATGGCAGGAGACAAATCGCTTGATCATTGTCTTCAGTCCACCCCCTCTGGGGCACTTAGTGCTGGCCACTGTCAGCAGACAGGATACTGGGCTAGATGGACCTTTGGTCTGACCCAGTACAGCCGTTCTTATGTTAACTCTGAACACTACTGATGGTGGGCATGTGGCCCCGTTGCCTCTTCCCCTGCAGGCGCCCTGTGAACGCTGACTTCATCACCTGGCGGGGGCACCTCACCAAGGTGCTGACGACGCCCTACGAGAACCACGAGGGCTGGCTGCTGGCCGTCAGCCTCTTCCGCGGCACGCTGTACGTCAGCGAGGTGGAGACGCCGGCGGCCCGGCAGCAGCGGGAGCAGCGCTCCGACATGCTGCAGGAGCTGGCCTACATGGGCTACAAGTTCGAGCACTACATGTGTGCCGGTAATTAGAACCCAGCCGCCCCGCTCTAACCACTGGCCCCTGCTCCCCTCCCAGCCAGGGAGAGAACCCAGGCGCCCTGTGCTGTCCCCACCCCCAGACACGCCGGACGGGAGCCCGGACCCCACGGGCGTGGTGAACACCAATGAGGCCTTCTGCACGGTGGTGCGCACGCGGCTGGGCCCCCACTCGCTGCTCTTCGCCGGGGAGGTGGACTGCACCGACCCCCACGGGCCCTCGCCCCCCGCCTGCTACGTGGAGCTCAAGACGTGCAAGGAGATGCACAGCCAGGCACAGCGCCGCATCTTCTACAGGTGTGTCGCCCACCCTCCCCAGCCCAGCACCCTCCTGCCCCCTGGGGTGCGTGGCCTCCGTGCCCCAAGCCACACCCTCCCTGGAGCCGGATACCGCAAAGGCACTGGGCGGCCAGTGTCTATGGCCAGGCCTGGTTCCTCGTGGGCGGGGAAGGCTGGATCGGCGGCTCCGGGGTGCCAGCAACTGAGGCTGACACCCCTCCCCCTGCCCAGGCACAAGCTGATCAAGTGGTGGGCACAGTCCTTCCTGCCCGGCGTCTCCCGCATCGTAGCCGGCTTCCGCGCCCCCGACGGCACCGTGGCCAGCCTGGAGACCTTCCAGACCATGAACATCTTCCCGCTGATCCGGGTGAGCCGCTGTACCCCCCCCCCCCCCCCCCCGCGTCTCTTCTGTGGTACCCCTCCCGCTCCCGGCTCCACTGTCCTCCCGCACCCCTGCCTCTTCCTCGCGTGCCAGGCCCTCGTCCCACCTCTATGCTGGTTGAAAGCTGCTCCCTTCCCCCACAGGGTGAGCAAGGCTGCTGGAAGCCGGCCGTGTGCATGAACTTCTGCGAGGCCTTCCTGGCCTTCCTCAAGCGGGTGGTGACAGAAGATGACCCCCAGTGAGTAGAAGAGTCCACAGTCTGTTTCATTTTACTCACCTCCCCCTGCCCCTCCCTACAAGCTGGGAGAGACAGGAATCCCGACTCCCTGCCCCCCTCCAGCCCCCCCCAAGCCAGGATCCCAGGAGGCCTGGCCAGACGTTCCTCTACCACTTCACACCCCCCTGTGCAGAATGAACTTGGGGCCGTGCACCCTGCAGCAGGTGAAGCGTGACACATGCCATCCGTAGTGGTGCACGTGGACACAGCGGTGTGTGGGGGGCAGGCTTGGGGCTGAGCATTGGTGTTGGGGGGGGCGGGGGGTGCAGGCGCCAGGGTGGGGCTAGGGGGTAAGATTTGGAGGGGTGCAGGCTGCCCCGGGGAGTCAGGATGCCGCCGTCCTGGCTGCCGCTGTCACCCGTCCTTCTGTCCCCAGGCTCGTGCACCTGTTTGCCTGGGAGCCCGGCCACCCCGTGTCCTGCACCCGGCACCGGGGCGCGGAGCACGTCTTCCTGCCGGCCTGGTACGTGGAGGCCATGGGCGGCCGCCGCAGCCCAGCCTGAGCACCAATAAAGACTGTGGGGCAGGTGTCCCTGTGTCCTAAAGGTCCTGACCCCGTCTGCGGCAAGGTCAGAGGTCATGACCCCGGAGAGTGGAAGGGTGAAAGGTCAGCTCTGCCAAAAGGTTGCTTTTTGGGGTCAGAGGTTACTGGGGGTGGAGCTACAGTCTCCGCCCCTGGCCGGGGAGGTGGGACCAGCCATTGCCCCCATGCCCTGTGGGTCCTACGTGCAGCTAGAGCGAACCTGGACCCAGTGGCTGGGTGGTACAGCACAACCAGCCCCCCCCAATGACAGTCGGCCCCATCAACTCCTGAGCATTCTGCTCCCCTCTGCCAATGGTATGGTCCATCACCAAGGGAACCGTGCCCCTCCTCTGCCCCCTTAACAGCTGTGGACCCAGCCACTTGGGGAAAGATGCAGGAAGCACATCCACAACTGGACTGACCTAAGGCCAGGGGGGGGGGGGGGGGGGGAATAGCACGGACTGGTCCACATGCACAGCGCAGGGGGAAGTCCATCTCTGACTGCCAACTTGCAGAGGTGGTTGGGCACCGGGGGGGGGGGGGGGGGGTTCCACACTCCCTGCCCCAGGCCCTACAACTGCCCAGCAGGTGCAGCTGAGGGGGGAGGGGCGGGCACTGCCCCAGGGGGTCGCTCACGCCTGGCTCAAGGCCCCACACGGTGGCTGCTGCAGAAAGTTTTATTTACAAGCTGGAGGGCCCCCCCCCCCCCCCCCAGCCAGCCCCAGGCGGGGGGCGGGGCCGGGCCGGCTCACTGGGTGTACAGGCTGGCGGCGAAGACGATGTCGCGCTTGATGAGGTTGGCGGCCTGCTCCATCTTGGCGTGCAGCGTGGGCTCCCCGATGACGCGGGCGGCGCTGCGCACGTCCCGGCAGGTCTCCGCCAGCCGCTGGATGCAGCGCACCACGATCCCCTCCTGCACGTCCGTCAGCCGGGCGATCTCCGCGAAGGGCTGGGGGGGGAGAGGGCGTGGGACGCGGGTACGGGGGGGGACACGGGGGGGAGAGGGCGTGGGATGCGGGTATGGGCGGGGGGACGCGGGTACGGGCGGGGGGGAGAGGGCGGGGGGACGCGGGTACGGGCGGGGGCGGGTCACGGGGGGGGGAACACGACCAGCCACTCACCATGCCGCGGGCCCACTCGTACACCACCTCCACCAGGCCGAAGTTGTACTGCGCCACGAAATCCTCCACCGACTCCCGCAGGCCGCAGTCCCGCTGCAGCAGGGCGATGCGCTCGGCCACCGCCCGGATCCGCTCCATGCCCTGAGGGGGGAGAGCCGGGCGTCAGGGGCCCCCGGGTGTCAGGGGCCCCCCGGCCGGGCCGCCTGCCCCCTCCCCCCGGACCCCCTCACCTTGCGCAGCACGCTGGGCAGCTGGGGCTCGGCCTGGCTCTTGGTCTGGCAGACCAGGCAGCTCAGCAGGGCCACGCTCTCCTCGGGCCGCAGCTCCGTCAGCAGGTTGTCGAACACCAGCTCAGTCAGCAGCAGCTCGTGGTTGCTGATCTCGCAGGCCACGCGCCCGGCCAGCTGCACCGCCCCCCCCGCGTCCACATAGCGCAGCGCCCGCAGCACCTGGGCACAGGGGGGAGCCACTGCAGGGCAGGCCACATGCCCCCTCTGCCTGGTGCTGGGGGGCTGGGGGGTCGGGCGGAGCTCTCCTCCCCCTGGGGTTGGTACTCTGGGGGCCGGCAGTCTGGGGGCCATGGGGCACGGCTGTAGGGCAGGACTTACCTGCCCCTGTGGTTGGTACTCTGGGGGCCATGGGGCAGAGCTGTGGGGCGGGACTCACCCCCCCCGCCGGGGCTAGTGCCATGGGGCAGAGCTGTGCGGTGGGACTCACCCCCCCGCCGGGGCTAGTACCCTGGGGGCCATGGGGCAGAGCTGTGGGGTGGGACTCACCCCTCCGCCGGGGCTAATGCCATGGGGCAGAGCTGTGGGGTGGGACTCACCCCCCCCCCCCCGCTGGGGCTAGTACCATGGGGCAGAGCTGTGGGGTGGGACTCACCCCCCCCCCCCCCGCCAGGCTAGTACCCTGGGGCCCGTGGGGCGGGACTCACCTCCACCCGCTGCTGGTACTCAGGCAGCAGCAGCAGGGACTGGTCGGACAGCAGGAAGCGCAGGTGTTCCAGCTCCGCCCGCAGCTGCAGCCGCTCGGTGAGGCGCAGGTACTGGAGGGGGAGGGGGCAGGGATTAGGCGGGTGCCAGTTGCCCCCCAGCTCCCACCCCCAGAGCTGCAGGCAGGGCAGCAGGAGGCCGAGTGCCAGGCCCCGCCCCCGGGCTCACCTGCTGGGGGAAGCGGGGGCTGTGGATGCACTGGAAAGTGGGCAGCGCCTCCTCCAGGCGCCGGAGCCGCATGGCGCCCTCCACCACCTCCAGCTCCTTCAGCTGCAGGGCGCCCACGGGGTCCAGGCGGGGCAGCCCCCCGGCGCCCCCCTCCGCCAGCCGCAGCAGCTCCTGGGCCGCCTGCACGGCCGAGGGCCCGGGGGGGTCGTTCCTGCAACGGCACCCGGCACATGTGGGTCCCGCCGGCCACTCCCCCGCGCCACCGCCCCCCCCCAGCCCGCGAGCCCCCCCGACCTGAACCGCGGCATCTGCCTCTTCCTCACGTCCTCCAGGATGCGCTCGGCGTTCACCCGCAGCGTCTTGCCCGTGAGCGCCCGGATGGCGCAGGGGGCCAGCTGCTCCACCGCATGGCTGCAGGGCCCTGGGGGGCAGAGGGGCCGCAGTGGGGCAGAGAACCCGGCCCCCGGTCCCTTCCCCGAGCGGGGACCAGAACCCAGCCCCATCCTGCTCCAACCGCTAGCCCCCACTCCCCTCCCCGAGCTGGGACTGGGACCCAGGTGGCCTAGCTCCCCCCACACCCGCCAGGGCCCCGGCCGCCAGCCCTTACCCTCGGGCAGGAAGAGCTTGTTGAGCAGCAGGTCGTCGGGGTAGGGCACCTCGGGGCTGGGGCTGTCCCCCCCCGCCGGGGTCTCCCCCTCGGGGGCCGTCTCGCAGAGCACCAGGGTGGTGAACGTCCGGTTGGCTGCGTCGGGGGAGACCTGGGGGGAGATGGGGGCTGGTTGGGGGACGTGCCAGGCAGCCAGAGCTGCGGCCGCTCAGGGGGGCCTGCAGGTGGGACGCGCCCCCCCCCACAACACAGCCCCCCCTCAGCGCCCCTCACCTGTAAGATCACCCCCAGGGCGTTGCGGTGAGCCGGGGTCGAGACGATCACCACGCGCCCCACGGCCAGAGCCTTCAGCCCGCTGGCCGACTCGGCCACCCGCCTCTGCGCCGGGAGGAGACCGTCACTCGGGCCCGCCCTGCTCCCCGGCCCTGCTCCCCGGCCAGTCCCAGCCCCCCAGCTGCCACCATGTCCCCTGCCCCCCGGAACCCACCGTGTCCCCTGGGCCTTGACCCGCAGCCGGCCCCAGCCATGTCCCCTGGAAACCGCCGTGTCCTCGGCTGGCCCCCACCGTGTCCCTGCAACCCACTGCATCCTCTGGGCCCTGCCCCCCAGCCGGCCACCACCATGTCCCCTGGAAACCGCCGTGTCCTCGGCTGGCCCCCACCGTGTCCCTGCAACCCACTGCATCCTCTGGGCCCTGCCCCCCAGCCGGCCACCGCCATGTCCCCTGGAAACCGCCGTGTCCTCGGCTGGCCCCCACCGTGTCCCTGCAACCCACTGCATCCTCTGGGCCCTGCCCCCCAGCCGGCCACCGCCATGTCCCCTGGAACCCGCCACATGCCCTGGGCCCTGCCACATCCCCTGGGCTCTGCCCCTTGGCCAGCCGGCCCCACTGCATCCCCCGGCCAGCCCAGCCCCATTGCACCCCCTGACCCCACCACATCCCCTGTCCCCAGTGCATCCCCTGCCCCCCCGGCTGGCCGGCCCCTGCCCCGCCGTGACCCGTCTGCTAGCCGGCCCCGCCCCATCCCCTGCCCCTCGGCCTTGTCCCATCCCCGGCGAGGCCAGCCCCCCTACCTGGATGAGACGGCGCGTCTCCCGCAGCTCCTGTACGGCCTGGCAGTACTGGGGCAGGTCGCTCAGCTGCCCGGCCGTGTCCACCTCCTCCATGGCCGCCAGCCGCCGGCTCAGCTGGGCCACGCTCTGCTCCTGGGCCTGCGGGGGGCACGACGCGGAGCCTCAGCGGCTGCTGCCTCCCCCCCCCCCCCCGCGCCGCCCTCCCCCGGCGCCCCCCACCTGGCTGTCCTTGCGGCTGTGGAACTCGGAGAAGCTGCGCTTCATCATGTCCTCCACCCGCAGCGCCTCCACCCGCAGCAGGTTGAGGATCATGGTGTAGGTCAGGCGGAACTGGGACTGCAGCTGCGTCGGCTTCCCCTGCGGGCGGCAGCGGGCGGTGGGCGCGGGCCCCCGGGCGCCCCCCACCCCCGAGCCCCGCCCCACGCCCGGGGGCTCACCAGCATCATGCGGTGCAGGTCGCCCATCTCGGGCACGCGGGTCTTGCAGAGGATGATGACCATCCCCGTGGTGTCCAGCCCCCGGCGCCCCGCCCGGCCCGCCATCTGGATGTACTCGCCTGCAAGGCAGCCCGCAGCCTGAGCCCCCCCGGCCCAGCCCCCCACGGCTCCGTCCTCCCACTGCCGCCCGGCCCTGCCCCCGCCCCCAGGATCCTCGGCCCCGCCTCCGGATCCTCGGCCCCGCCTCCCCCACGGCTCAGCCCCTCCAGCTCCGTCCTCCCACTGCCGCCCGGCCCTGCCCCCAATCCCAGGATCCTCGGCCCCGCCTCCGGATCCTCGGCCCGCCTCCCCCACGGCTCAGCCCCTCCAGCTCCGTCCTCCCACTGCCGCCCCGCCCCCGCCCCCAGGATCCTTGGCCCCGCCTCCGGATCCTCGGCCCGCCTCCCCCACGGCTCAGCCCCTCTAGCTCCGTCCTCCCACTGCCGCCCGGCCCTGCCCCCGCCCCCAGGATCCTTGGCCCCGCCTCCGGATCCTCGGCCCCGCCTCCCCCACAGCTCAGCCCCTCCAGCTCCGTCCTCCCACTGCCGCCCTGCCCTGCCCCCGCCCCCAGGATCCTCGGCCCGCCTCCCCCACAGCTCAGCCCCTCCAGCTCCGTCCTCCCACTGCCGCCCGGCCCTGCCCCCGCCCCCAGGATCCTTGGCCCCACTCCCACAGGCTCAGCCCTCCTCCCCCCCGGGATCCTGGGCCAACCTCCCCCACGCCACCCCCCTGCAGCACGGCCCCCGGATCCCACCGGGCAGCAGGTCGCGGAAGCTGGAGCCGTCGTGCTTGCGGATGGAGTCGAAGACCACGGTGCGGGCCGGCATGTTCACCCCCATGGCGAAGGTCTCGGTGGCAAAGAGGATCTGGGAGGGGGACAGAATATGTGGTTATGTTCCCTCTGCTCCTCCCACCAGCCAGGCCCCGCCCCCGGCTCCTCCCACCAGCCAGGCCCCGCCCCCGGCTCACCTTGACCAGCCCTTTGCTGAAGAGCATCTCCACCACCTCCTTGAGGATGGGCAGGATCCCGCTGTGGTGCACCCCGATGCCCCGCTTCAGCAGGTCCACCATGTGCAGCACCTAAAACCCCCCCCCCCCCGGGGACACGTTACATGTGGGCACGTGCTGGAGACCCACTTCCTGCTTTGCCGGGGGACTTCCTGTCCCGCACCCTGCACGGCTGCCAGCCCCCCCCTCCCTTCCTGTGCCGCCCACCCCAACTTCCTGTCCCGCACCCTGCACGGCTGCCAGCCCCCCCCTTCCTGTGCCGCCCACCCCAACTTCCTGTCCCGCACCCTGCACGGCTGCCAGCCCTCCCCCTTCCTGTGCCGCCCACCCCAACTTCCTGTCCCGCACCCTGCACGGCTGCCAGCCCCCCCCCCCCCTTCCTGTGCCACCCACCCCAACTTCCTGTCCGGCGTCCTGCAGGGCCATCAGTCCACCCACTTCCTGTACTGCCCACCCCAACTTCCTGTCCAGTACCCTGCATGGCCGCCAGATGGCCTGTTTCCTGTGCCGCCCACCCCAACTTCCTTTCTGGTATCCTTTGACCTGGAAGTACCCGACCAGCAGACGCCAACCCTCCCGCACCGTGCCGCGTCCTGACCGGCACGCAGCCCCCGGGTGTGGGAGGGGGGCTGACCTGGGGCAGCTGGCGGTCGGAGCCCTTGAGGCGGGAGATGCACTTCTGGAAGAAGACGTGGACCTCGCTCTTCTCGGTGCTCGTGGTCAGGTCGAGGGTGGTGAGGGCGGCCGCGTTGTCGTCGCACCGGGCGCGGGAGAAGGTGAAGGCCACCACGGGCAGCTGGTCCCGCTTGCGCAGCGCGTCCACGAGCGACAGCCACACGCCCTTCTCCTGGGGGGGTCACATAGAATCACAGAGCACTGGGACTGGAAGGGACCTCGAGAGTCACCGAGTCCAGTCCCCCGCCCTCATGACAGGACCAAATACTGTCTAGAGAATCCCTGAGAGACATTTATCCAACCTGCTCTTCAATATCTCCAGAGATGGGGATTCCACAACCTCCCTGGGCAACTTATTCCAGTGTTTGACACCCTGACAGGTAGGAACTTTTTCCTAATGTCCAACCTAAACCTCCCTTGCTGCAGTTTAAGCCCATTGCTTCTTGTTCTAGCCTCAGAGGCCAAGATGAACAAGTTTTCTCCCTCCTCCTTGTGACACCCTTTTAGATACCTGAAAACGGCTCTCACGTCCCCCCTCAATCTTCTCTTTTCTAAACTAAACAAACCCAGTTCATGAAGCCTCCCCTCCTAGCTCATGTTCTCTGGACCTTTCATCATTCTCGTTGCTCTTCTCTGGACCCTCTCCAATTTCTCCACATCTTTCCTGAAATGTGGTGCCCAGAACTGGACACAATTCTCCAAGGCTGTGTCTAGACTGGTAAGTTTTTCCGCAAAATCATCTGCTTGTGCGGAAAAACTTGCCAGCTGTCTACACTGGCCGCTTGAATTTCCGCAAAAGCACCGACCATCTCATGTAAAATCATCAGAGCTTTTGCGGAAATACCATGCTGCTCCCGTTCGGGCAAAAGTCTTTTTCCAAAAGACTTTTGCGCAAAAGAGCCAGTGTAGACAGCAGAGAGTTCTTTTCTGCAAAAAAGCCCTGATTGCGAAAATGGCCATCGGGGCTTTTTTGCAGAAAACGTCGTCTAGATTGGCACGGACGCTTTTCCGTTAAAAGCATTTCTGGAGAATCATGCCAGTGTAGACGTAGCCCAACTGAGGCCTGACCAGTGCAGAGCAGAGCAGAAGAACGACTCCTCGTGTCTTGCTCACAACACTCCTGTTCATGCAGCCCAGATCAGGTTTGCTTTTTGTGCAGCAGCATCACACTGCTGACTCCTATTCAACTTGTGGTCCACTATGACCCCTAGATCCCTTTCTGCCGGACTCCTTCCCAGACAGTCGCTTCCCATTCTGTGCGTGTGAAACTGATTGTTCCTTCCTCAGTGGGGCACTTTGCATTTGTCTTTATTAAACTTCATCCTATTTATCTCAGACCATTTCTCCAATTTGTCCAGATCATTTTGAATTCTGACCCGTCCTCCAGAGCCGTCGCACCCTCCCAGCTTGGGATCAGCTGCAAACTTAATAAGCGAACTTTCTATGCCAATATCTAAATCGTGGATGAAGATATTGACCAGAGCCGGTCCCAAAACAGACCCCTGCGGAACCCCACTTGTTAGACCTTTCCAGCAGGATTGTGAAACATTAATAACTCTCTGAGTACGGTTCTCCAGCCAGTTCTGCACCCACCGTATAGTAGCCCCATCTAAGCTGTATTTGCCTAGTCTAATATCATGCGAGACCGTATCAAAGGCCTCACTAAATCTAGGTATACCACATCTACCACTTCCCCCTTAGCCACAAGACTCGTTATCCTATCAAACGATAGGGGGACTAGGGGGCACTGCTGGGGCCCTGATCCCCCTAGTTCCCCTCACGGGCCCCCGGCAGCGCCCCAAACCCCCCCAGCTCCTCGGCACACCCCAGCCCTGCCCCACCACACTCCCAAATCCCCCGCACACTCCTCCGCACCCCCCAATCTCCTGGGAGCCCCCACCAGGCACATCAAGGGGTGCTGACCTGGCCCGGCCCGGCCGCCACGTGCGTGGGCTGCTTGGCCCCGAAGGTCTGGGCGTGTTTGCTGGTGCGCTCCTTCTTGGCCTCCACCGCCGCGTAGTACCTGGGGCGGGAGAGCGGGTGAGGGGAGCCGCCCGGGGCAGCCGGGGGGCGGGCGAGGGCAGAGGCCCGGCCAGGGGGGACTCACCCCTTGGTGAGGAAGGCGCCGCGGGCGTCGAGGAGCAGGAAGAGCTCGTGCTGGGTCTTGTGGCTGGTGCCCGTGTACAGATAGTGCTCCAGGGGCACCGGGCGCCGCAGGGTGCTGATCACGTAGATCCGCTTCCGCTTCATCCGCCTGCGCCCGGGGGGGGGGGGGGCGGGGGGGGGAGGTCAGTGCTCACGGCCCCCCCTGCCTGCCCCCAAAGCCCCCCCCCCCCAGCCTCCCCTTCCTGCTCAGCCCCCCACCCCCAATGTGGTGGCTGGGCAGTTTGCTTTGCTGAGGCGGCTACTCAGTCCCACAGCCCCCCAACTCTCCTGCCCCCTTCCCCATAACCCTTCCCTGCCCCACAGGCCCCCCAACTCCCCTGCCCCCCCAACTCCCCTGCCCCCTTCTCCACAGCCCTTCCCCTGTCCCACCGCCCCCCCCAACTCCCCTACCCCACAGCCCCTCACCCGATCCAGTCGGCGAACTCCAGTGTGTTGGGCACGGTGGCGCTCAGCAGGATGATGTTCACGTGTTCGGGCAGCATGATCAGCACCTCCTCCCACACCACCCCGCGCTGGGGGGGGGGGGGGGGGGGAGAACACGGGGTCAGGGAACAGCCGCCCACCCCTCCTCCCACACCACCCCGCGCTGGGAGGGGGGGGGCGGACGACACAGGGTCAGGGAACGGCCGCCCACCCCTCCTCCCACACCACCCCACACTGGGGGGACACGGGGTCAGGGAACGGCCGCCCATCCCCTCCGCCCACACCACCCCGCACTGGGGGAACACGGGGTCAGGGAACGGCCGCCCACCCCCTCCGCCCACACCACCCCGCGCTGGGGGAGGACACGGGGTCAGGGAATGGCCGCCCACCCCTCCTCCCACACCACCCTGCGCTGGGGAGACACGGGGGTCAATCCCCACCTCTGCCCCTCGCCCTGCTCCTCACCTCAGCGTCATTCACGTAATGAACCTCGTCAAAGATCACCCATTCCAGGTCCCGGATCACGTCCGAGCCGTTGTACAGCATGGACCTGTGCCAGACGGACAGACAGACAGCTAGAGCCCGCCCCCAACCCAGCCCGACTCCCTGGCCCGCAGCCCCGAGTATCCACCCGCAGCCCCCCCATCCCGCAGCCCCTCGCCCCGACTCCCTGGCCCGCAGCCTCTGTCCCCGCCCCACAGCCCCGAGTATCCACCCACAGCCCCCCCATCCCGCAGCCCCTCGCCCCGACTCCCCGCCGCTCACCGCAGGATCTCGGTGGTCATGATGAGGCAGGAGGCGTCGGGGTGCAGCTGCACATCCCCCGTCAGCAGCCCCACGTCCCCAAAGGTGTTCTTGAAATCCCGGAACTTCTGGTTGGACAGGGCCTTGATGGGGGAGGTGTAGATGGTCCTGGGGGGGGGCAGGAAGGGTTAACAACAGGGACCAGTGGGGGGAGGGGCTAGATCCAGCAGGGGGAGGGGCCCTCACCTGGTCATGTGCTTCTGGGCCAGGGCGATGGCGTATTCGGCCACCACCGTCTTGCCGGCCGAGGTGTGCGCGGCCACGAAGAGCGAGTCGCGCCGCTCCAGGTGCAGGATGGCCTGTTTCTGGAACACGTCCGGCTCGAACGGCCACTGGGCCGGGGAAACCGAGTCAGGCGGGACGCCCCTCTCCCCGTGGCGCGTCCCCAGGCTCCCCAGCCGACCCCCACGGCACAAGGGAACTGAGGCTAGCATCCGGCCCTGGGCCCCACAACCCCGTGACACGTCTCCCTGGCTCCCCCACCCCAGGGCAGCCCCCGCCCCCCTCAGGGTCCCAGCCCAGCGCGGCCCAGGCGGGGTCTCACCCGGAAGGCCGGGTCGGGGATGCGTTTGTAGAAGTCGTCCACGGGCGAGGAGGTGTCGACGGGAATCGCCCACTGCTCCTTGGGCGGCTCGGGGGGCGCGGCCTGGGCGGGCGGGGGAGGTCCGGGGGTCACCTCCTGTGGGGGCAGAAGGGCTGGTTACGGGGCTCCGCCCCCCAGGGCGTTCCTGCCTCGGCCTGCCCCCAAAACCCCCCTCCCCCAGCCCAACCCCCCCTTTTCTGCACCCTGCCCACAGCCTCCCCTCCCCCCACCAGAACAAGCCCCCTGTCCCCCAACATCCACCCCCCCAGCTGTCCCGCCTCCACCTTCAGCACCAGCTCCTCCAGGCTGTCTGCCCGCTGGGGGGCGGGGGCAGGGGCGGGGGGCGTCGCTCCCTCCTTCCCCTTGGTCTTCCTCTTCGTCTCCTCCTCCTCGTCGCTGGAGCCGCCCAGCTGGAAGGAGTCCAGGGTCCCCAGCAGCCCGGCCAGGGGCAGCAGGCCCGGTGTGCTCTGGCGCGGCGCAGCTAGGGGGCAAAAGGGGGGGGTTAGGGGGCGCCGGGAGGAGGGAGTCCCTCCAAGCGAGCCCAGCCAGCGGGGTGCCCCCCTCCAGGACACCAGTGTCTGCCCGGCCCCCCATGGAGAGACCAGCCCCCCTGCCACCCCCCAGTCGGAAGATCAGTACCTTGCGGCTTGAAGTCCACCCCCTTCTTCCAGCCGGGGGGCACCGTCAGCAAGTCTGGGCAGCGGGGAAGGAAAACAGGCAGAGTTACACCAGCCAAAGTTGGGAGGGGGCGGGGGGGAGAGAGGGGGCAGGGGCCTGTCTCCACCAGGGGGCGCCAGGTCTGGCCCCTCTAGGGGTGCTGCCTCCCACCCGGCCCCAGGGCAGGACCTGGCAGGGTGGGGGGGGGGTCTGGCCCCTCTAGGGGTGCCGCCTCCCACCGGGCCCCAGGGCAGGACCTGGCAGGGCGGGGGGGGGGGGGTCTGGCCCCTCTAGGGGTGCCGCCTCCCACCCGGCCCCAGGGCAGGGCACTGAAGGGCACCCAGAGCCCGCCAGGCCCGAGGGGATGGGGGCGGGGGAGAGGCAGGACACCCGGCCCCCTCACACCTTTCTCAAAGTCCACATCCTCCTCCAGCTGGTCCTGGGCGCAGATCTGCTCCAAGCTGGGCTCGTCCATCCCGCCTGGGGAGCAGAGAGAGGCTGAGTCCCAGCAGCACCGATGGGGGGGGGGGGGCGGGGGAGAAGGAGGGGGACGTACCTGGCCAGAAGGGGTAGTTGGTGCTGCTGCCCCGCAAGGCCTGGGCGGGGGGCCCCGGGGCCCGCTGGAGGGAGAGCGAGTTCTTGGCCGACAGCCCCATGTTGTCCAGCAGCGCCTGGGGCGGAGAGCGAGGAGCGGGGCCTTCACTCACCGTGGCCCCCGGACAGCGCCAGGGCAGCGTCGCAAAGCCCCGGAAACGCCCCTTACGCCGCCCCCCGCTCAGGCCTCCGCCCCGCCGGCCGGGGACTCGCAGGGCAGCGCTGCTCGACCCCCGCGCGCCCGACCTGCTCACCCCGCCACCCCCAGGGCACGAGGCCGCTTGGAACTCTGCGCTTCAGGGGGGCTGGTCTCCTGCCCCCGCGCTCGGCCTCCTCTCCCAGGGCGTGACAAGTGGGGGTCGGACGTGGACTCTCGGGAGCCTGAAAGGATCAACGCCCCGAGGGAGGAACCACACAACCCGAAGCACCGAAAAAGAGAATCCGCCTTCCGCTGAGCAGACGGAAAGGAACCCGCGTCCACCCGCGCTGCTTTGGATGGGAATCGGGCAGAACCCCTTAACGCCAAGGAGACGTGCGCTGGCAGGGCGGGCGCAGCACGAAGGGGCGTGTGAAACTTTAGCGCATCCGGCACGTAAATACTCGGGGACGCCGGCCACAGCGGCACAGGCCGGCTCTCACACTCAGGTGGCCGTGGGAGTAAGAAACAGGCAGCATCCTCACACCCACTGCGGCCAACCCGTGAGTCTGAGCAATTGGCCGAACAGGAAATAGGACTGAGTGGACTTTCTTGTAGGGTTTTTTTTTTAAATGCAGTTAGCCCGCGTACATGGGTCTATATTTGGGAGCACAACTGAAGCTGTTGCACAAGACTTGTAGTGGGAGAATTGAGCGAGACCCCCTCTTTTGTTGGTATCGCTCGTGCTTACGAAATTAGGAGAGCATTGTACATTTTGTATTCTTTGTTATAAACACGGCTGTTGGGTAACAGAAGGATTAAAGGTGCGTTTAGTTTTTTAAATCAGTCCCCCAGGCCAGCATCTCTCATGTGCCGAAAGGCCCCCCCCAGCCTAGGGAGGGAGGCATGGGACCCAGGCGTCCAGGCCAGCACGTTTTGGGCGCAGTGTGGCTGCCAGGACAGGACCCCCGTGCCTGGATGGGCTCACCTCTCGGAAGGCCAGGATCTGCCCCGTGGTGGGGTCCCGCTCCGCCTGCAGAGTGGCGTGCACAGGGGTGGCGTCTGTCTCCAGCAGCGACCACACGTCCTTCTCCCGCGGCCAGCACCTGGAGGGGGGCACAGAGGCGGAGTCAGCGCCCGCTGCAACCCGATGTCCCGCCCCTCTCCGCGGCCGAAGGGCTGGTGCCCGCAGGGGTTTTCGGGGAGGCGGGTGGGCGCCGGGACTCACCTGTGGGCCCTGTCGAAGCGGTGGAGGGGCAGCCATTCGGGGCTGGCCAGGAAGCGCCGCTCCAGCTCAGAGGCCAGGTCCATGGCGAAGGGGGGCAGCCCGTGGGGCAGCTGGAGAGGGAGAGGGGAGGTGTGAAAGGCCCGTGGGGCAGTGGCGGGGTAGGGGAGGGAAGGAGATGGCGGCCGGGGGAGGGTGGGGGGGTGTCTCACCGTGCAGAGGGGGATGGTGCCGCCATCGGGCCCCTCCGGGCGGGTGACGAGCTCGAAGCGCCCGGCGCAGCCGACTTCCAGCAGGGACAGGGGCAGCTCCAGGGGCCCCCGGGGGGGCAGCGCTGGGGGGGGCACAAGGGGGGGTCGGACTCTGCAACAAGCAGAGACCCCTCCCCCTGCAGATCCCGCTGGAGCCTGCCACGGCCCCCTCCTGCCCCTCCCCCCACTACCCCTGCCCCCTCCTGCACCTGCGCCCCTCCCCCCACTACCCCCTCCTGCCCCTCCCCCCACTACCCCCCTCCTGCCCCTCCCCCCGCGCCCTTCCTGCCCCTCCCCCCGCGCCCCTCCTGCCCCTCCCCCCACTACTCCCTCCTGCCCCTCCCCCTGCGCCCCTCCTGCCCCTCCCCCCACTACCCCCTCCTGCCCCTCCCCCTGCACCCCTCCTGCCCCTCCCTCCTGCCCCCACTACCCCCTCCTGCCCCTCCCCCCACTACCCCCCTCCTGCCCCTGCGCCCCTCCCCCCCACTACCCCCTCCTGCCCCCTCCCCCCCACTTGCCCCCAGCGCCCCCCCTCACTCATTCGCTCCATGTCGGCAGCCGCGGGCCGCCCCCTGACCCGGAAGGGCTCCGCGCGGGGCCGGCGCAGCATGGCCCTGCGGGGCGGAAGCCGGGGAGAGAACCAGGGCGAGCGCTGCGGGGCGGAAGTGACGCCAGCCGGCGCCGCGGCCCCCCCCGGGATAAGAGGAGCCGGGCGCGAGGCAGGCAAATGAGGGCGCCGCTCCGCCAATGAGCGTGCTCCGAGCCTGCGCGCGAGCGGGGAGAGCCGCGCCACGCTAGAGCCGCCGCGGACGGGGAGCGGAGAGGGTCAGTCCGCGGGGGGGCAACCTGCGCGCGCGCCCCCCCCAACAGCCCCTCTCCCTGGCCGCCTGCCGCGGTGCATCATGGGAGCGGGGCTGCGGAGGTGGGGGGGGGAGTTGGCGGGGTCTGGGGCGGGAGCAGGGGGCGGGGCTTGGGGCAGGGAGGGGGCGGGCTTGGGGCAGTGTAAGACTAGGGGGCGGGGCTGGGGGCAGGGCCTGTGGCGGAGGCAGGGGAGGAGCTTGGGTCAGGGAGGGGGCGGGGCCTGCGGCGGAGGCAGGGGAGGAGCTTGGGTCAGGGAGGGGGCGGGGCCTGCAGCAGGGGGCGGGGCCTGCAGCAGGGGGCGGGAGCAGGGGCGGAGCTTGGGGCAGTGCACGTGTATGGGGCTGGGGGCGGGGCCTGCAGCAGGGGTGGGAGCAGGGGGCGGAGCCTGGATCTAGGGCAGGGGGCGTGGCTTAGGGTGGGGGCGGGGCGGGAGCAGGTTGTGGCTGCCCCAGGACATTGTGGGTAACGCCCGGGGTCGGGAGGTAATCGTGGAATTGAGTAACCGATTAATCGATATGCAAAAACGTGTCGGTGAATGCTACAGCCGACTCGCCGCCCCCCCGGTAAATGTGCGCGCAGACTGGCCAGCAGCCCAGCTGGGTCCTGGCTTGCGCCGGATCCGGGGCCTGGCCCTGCTGCGGCTCTGCCGTTCAAGTGCATTAGGAGCCGGGCGGGCAGGGAGCCTGGCTCAGGTCTGGCTTGCGCCGGATCCGGGACCTGGCCCTGCTGCGGCTCTGCCGTTCAAGTGCATTAGGAGCCGGGCGGGCAGGGAGCCTGGCTCAGGTCTGGCTGACCCCGGCTCCGGGAGCTCAGACCCCCCCGACCCCAGACGGGCTGCTGCCCCCCTGCGCTGCTGCCTCTGTATCAGGCAGGCGGCTGGCCCGCAGGGGGGCTGGCTTTGAAACAGGCTCCCCTCGCAGACCGGCTCCCGGCGCTGCTGCCTCGGACACCGCGGCAGCGGCACGGCGGGGCGGGGGCTCCTCGGGAGTGGGGGCGTGTCGTGTGCTTTGCTTTTAGATCCCAGGGAAAGCGGAACCCCCCAGAGAGACGTTCCTGCAGTTGTTTGAGTGTGACAAGCCTTAGCAACAATCGCTGGACAATTGAAAACACTGGAGCTATGTCTACACTCGCGGCTTCTTGCGGGAGTAATATGCAAATGAGGCGAAGCGTGGAATATCGCCGAGCCTCATTTGCATACCTAATGAGCCCCCACTTTTTTCAGAAGAGGCTCTTGCGCCAGGAGGAGCATCTACACTGCCCCTTCTTGGGCAAGAAAACCCTCTTGCCGCGAATGTAGACATAGCCCAGGGCTTAAAATTGAAAGCAATTCGCACAGCGCGAAGTGCACACGCCAGTCCTAGCCGAATCTAATACCCTCATTGCGCCTAGGTCACTTACATGTCACCGGTGCGCTCCCGACAGTGCCAGGCCGGGGGTCGTGGTGGCTTGGATGCCTGCACGTCGGCCCTGAAGGGGTGTGAAGGGTCCGTTCCTTGTTCCGGTGTGTCAGGGACCCCCGTCCCCGATCCTGCACCCCTGTAGCAGCCAGAACAGACTCCCCAGCCGGTAGAACAGGGGGGTTATTGCTTCTCCGGGATACAGCCCAGCACAGACGCGATGTGGCTACAGGAGTCAGGGCCAGGATACCTCCGACCCCTAGGGTTAGGGGTCCATCGCCCCCTCAGCTTAGTCTGTTCCCCTCATGTTTCCCAGCCAGAAGCCGCCTTGCTCCCAGAACCTGCCCTCCCGTCTCCCCCTCCCTCTGGGACGGGCTGGGACCCGTGTCTGGGTGAGTCTGGGAATCGCACCTCACAGCGCAGGGGGACCCCGGGTCACAGAGCAGACAGGCCCCCCCCCCCCCGCGATTGTTCTTCCTAAACCCAACTGACAGCCAAGCGAGACTTGGTCGGCCTACGCCTGTCTACCCATCAACTCCCGTTTCCGGAAGATCCCTCGTATGCCGATATCCAGGGCCCATTTGCAATGGCCCGGTATGCGCCAGCGCGTCTGGACTGTCTCTTATCACAGTGGGACGTCCTCGGACCAGGCTGTTCCTGGTCTCGCCAGCCTGTCCACGTTCCGCAGCGTTGGGCAGCCCTGCTGACTCCCCCCCCCCCCCCCGGCCTGCGTACCGACGTGTGCGCCCGGGCTCCAACCAGACCCAGGGGGGGTGTTAGAGCCGTGCTTGGCCAAGGCCGGGCGCTGCAGGCGTTGCTGGTCTGGTCCCGGGAGGGCCGCCCTGGCTCCCCGGCAGCGCTGCCTCCACCCCCAGGGACTCCAGACCAGTCGAGTAACGGCTCAGAATCCGCGATCACTCGGCTAGTCAGTGAACCAACATCGACCATCCGTAGTGCAGGGGGAGGCTCCACCCCCCCCCCGCTCACCCCTGTGTCTGCTTCCTTCCGCAGCCCCCGGGTGCCAGTGCAGCCTCCCCCCCACGAGCGCCCCACCATGCTCGTCCTGCCCCCCGGCCTCACCGAACAGGAGGAGGCCTTGCAGAAGAAGTTTGCCAAGCTGAAGAAGAAGGTCGGAGCCTGTTGCCCCACCTGGGGGGGGGTGCTGGGCCCTGTGGTGCGGGGGGGAAGGAAATATGTGGGGCGAGATGGGCCCTGTGGGGCGGGGGGACAGGCGTGTTGGGCAGGCGGAGGGGCATGCGGGGCGAGGTGGGCCCTGTGGGGTGGGGGGAGGGGCATGTGGGGCAGGTGGAGGGGTATGCGGAGCGAGATGGGCCCTGTGGGGCGGGGGGGGGGATATGCGGGGCGAGATGGGCCCTGTGGGATGGGGGGGATATGTGGGGCGAGATGGGCCCTGTGGGGCAGGGGGAGGGGCGTGTGGGGCAGGTGGAGGGGTATGCGGGGCGAGATGGGCCCTGTGGAGCGGGGGGGGGATACACGGGGCGAGATGGGCCCTGTGGGGCGGGGGGAGGGGCATGTGGGGCAGGTGGAGGGGTATGCGGGGCGAGATGGGCCCTGTGGGGCGGGGGGAGGGGCGTGTGGGGCAGGGGGAGGGGTGTGCGGGGCGAGATGGGCCCTGTGGGGCGGGGGGAGGGGTGTGTGGGACAGGGGGAGGGGTGTGCGGGGCGAGATGGGCCCTGTGGGGCGGGGGGAGGGGGTATGCGGGGCCTGTGGGGTTCTGGGGCTGCGGGGCGGGGGCAGGAACTGACGGACGTTTTCACCCCCCAGAAAAAGGCTCTTCTGGCTCTAAAGAAGCAGCAAAGCTCCACCAGCCAGGCCAGCCAAGGAGGCATCAAACGCTGTGAGGCCGGGCAGAGCCTGGGGGGTGCTGGGGGCAGGGGCCGGCGGGCGGAGGGGACCTGGGAGCCCGGATGGCTGGGATCTCTGGGAGGGCAGTGGGGGCCGGTGGTTACAGCGGGATGCAGTGGGGGCGGGTGGTGGCAGTGGGGGGGCAGTCCCCCGTGGTTACAAGCAGGGGGAAGCGGAAGCCAGTGGTTACAGTGGGGGGGGGTTGGTGGTTACAGCGGGAGGGGATCCCCCGTGGTTGCAGCAGGGGCCGGCGGTTCCAGTGGGGGGGGAGGACAGGGGCCGGCGGTCCCAGCGGGGGGGGGGGGGGCAGGGGCCGGCGGTCCCAGCGGGGGGGGGGGGACAGGGGCCGGCGGTCCCAGCGGGGGGGGGGGACAGGGGCCGGCGGTTCCAGCGGGGGGGGGGGGCAGGGGCCGGCGGTCCCAGCGGCGGGGGGGGAGGACAGGGGCCGGCAGTCCCAGCGGGGGGGGGGACAGGGGCCGGCGGTCCCAGCGGGGGGGGGGACAGGGGCCGGCGGTTCCAGCGGCGGGGGGGGGCAGGGCCGGCGGTTCCAGCGGGGGGAGGACAGGGGCCGGCGGTCCCAGCGGGGGGGGGGGACAGGGGCCGGCGGTTCCAGCGGCGGGGGGGGGCAGGGCCGGCGGTTCCAGCGGGGGGAGGACAGGGGCCGGCAGTCCCAGCGGGGGGGGGCAGGGCCGGCGGTCCCAGCGGCGGGGGGGGGAGGACAGGGGCCGGCAGTCCCAGCGGGGGGGGGGGACAGGGGCCGGCGGTCCCAGCGGGGGGGGGGGGAGGACAGGGGCCGGCGGTCCCAGTGGGGGGGGGGGGGGCAGGGGCCAGCAGTCCCAGTGGGGGGGGGGGAGGACAGGGGCCGGCGGTCCCAGCGGGGGGGGGGGGAGGACAGGGGCCGGCGGTTCCAGCGGGGGGGGCAGGGCCGGCGGTTCCAGCCCCGAGGGGCGCGGGGATCGGGGCGCCTGACCCTGCCCCCCCCGCAGCGATCTCGGACCAGCCGGCGGTGGACACGGCCACGGCCACGGAGCAGGCCAAGATGCTGGTGAAGACGGGGGCCATCAGCGCCATCAAGGCGGAGAACAAGAACTCGGGCTTCAAGCGCTCCCGCACGCTGGAGGGGAAGCTGAAGGTGCGTGGCGGCGGGGGAGGGGTGGGACGATGCCGGGGGGGGGGCTGACCCCACCCCCCCCCCTGCGCTCCCCTGACTCTCTGCTTCTCCCTAGGACCCCGAGAAGGGGCCTGCCCCCACCTTCCAGCCCTTCCAGCGCAGCATGTCGGCCGAGGACGAGGGCCAGCAGGTAACTGGACGCCTGGGGCCTCTCCCAGCTCTGGGAGGGAAGTGGAGGCTAGTGGTTAGAGCGGGGGGGTGAGCTGGGAGCCAGGATTCCTGGGTTCTCCCCCTGGCTCTGGGAGGGAAGTGGAGGCTAGTGGTTAGAGCGGGGGGGTGAGCTGGGAGCCAGGATTCCTGGGTTCTCCCCCTGGCTCTGGGAGGGAAGTGGAGGCTAGTGGTTAGAGCGGGGGGGTGAGCTGGGAGCCAGGATTCCTGGGTTCTCCCCCTGGCTCTGGGAGGGAAGTGGAGGCTAGTGGTTAGAGCGGGGGGGTGAGCTGGGAGCCAGGATTCCTGGGTTCTCCCCCTGGCTCTGGGAGGGAAGTGGAGGCTAGTGGTTAGAGCGGGGGGGTGAGCTGGGAGCCAGGATTCCTGGGTTCTCCCCCTGGCTCTGGGAGGGAAGTGCAGGCTAGTGGTTAGAGCGGGGGGGTGAGCTGGGAGCCAGGATTCCTGGGTTCTCCCCCTGGCTCTGGGAGGGAAGTGGAGGCTAGTGGTTAGAGCGGGGGGGTGAGCTGGGAGCCAGGATTTCTGGGTTCTCCCCCTGGCTCTGGGAGGGAAGTGGAGGCTAGTGGTTAGAGCGGGGGCGGTGAGCTGGGAGCCAGGATTCCTGGGTTCTCCCCCTCGCTCTGGGAGGGAAGTGGAGGCTAGTGGTTAGAGCGGGGGGGTGAGCTGGGAGCCAGGATTCCTGGGTTCTCCCCCTGGCTCTGGGAGGGAAGTGGAGGCTAGTGGTTAGAGCGGGGGGGTGAGCTGGGAGCCAGGATTCCTGGGTTCTCCCCCTGGCTCTGGGAGGGAAGTGGAGGCTAGTGGTTAGAGCGGGGGGGTGAGCTGGGAGCCAGGATTCCTGGGTTCTCCCCCTGGCTCTGGGAGGGAAGTGGAGGCTAGTGGTTAGAGCGGGGGGGTGAGCTGGGAGCCAGGATTCCTGGGTTCTCCCCCTGGCTCTGGGAGGGAAGTGCAGGCTAGTGGTTAGAGCGGGGGGGTGAGCTGGGAGCCAGGATTCCTGGGTTCTCCCCCTGGCTCTGGGAGGGAAGTGGAGGCTAGTGGTTAGAGCGGGGGGGTGAGCTGGGAGCCAGGATTTCTGGGTTCTCCCCCTGGCTCTGGGAGGGAAGTGGAGGCTAGTGGTTAGAGCGGGGGCGGTGAGCTGGGAGCCAGGATTCCTGGGTTCTCCCCCTCGCTCTGGGAGGGAAGTGGAGGCTAGTGGTTAGAGCGGGGGCGGTGAGCTGGGAGCCAGGATTTCTGGGTTCTCCCCCTGGCTCTGGGAGGGAAGTGGAGGCTAGTGGTTAGAGCGGGGGGGTGAGCTGGGAGCCAGGATTCCTGGGTTCTCCCCCTGGCTCTGGAAGGGAAGTGGAGGCTAGTGGTTAGAGCGGGGGGGGGGTGAGCTGGGAGCCAGGATTCCTGGGTTCTCCCCCTGGCTCTGGGAGGGAAGTGGAGGCTAGTGGTTAGAGCGGGGGGGGGGTGAGCTGGGAGCCAGGATTCCTGGGTTCTCCCCCTGGCTCTGGGAGGGAAGTGGAGGCTAGTGGTTAGAGCGGGGGGGGGGTGAGCTGGGAGCCAGGATTCCTGGGTTCTCCCCCTGGCTCTGGGAGGGAAGTGGAGGCTAGTGGTTAGAGCGGGGGGGGGGTGAGCTGGGAGCCAGGATTCCTGGGTTCTCCCCCTGGCTCTGGGAGGGAAGTGGAGGCTAGTGGTTAGAGCGGGGGGGTGAGCTGGGAGCCAGGATTCCTGGGTTCTCCCCCTGGCTCTGGGAGGGAAGTGGAGGCTAGTGGTTAGAGCGGGGGGGTGAGCTGGGAGCCAGGATTCCTGGGTTCTCCCCCTGGCTCTGGGAGGGAAGTGGAGGCTAGTGGTTAGAGCGGGGGGGTGAGCTGGGAGCCAGGATTCCTGGGTTCTCCCCCTGGCTCTGGGAGGGAAGTGGAGGCTAGTGGTTAGAGCGGGGGGGTGAGCTGGGAGCCAGGATTCCTGGGTTCTCCCCCTGGCTCTGGGAGGGAAGTGGAGGCTAGTGGTTAGAGCGGGGGGGTGAGCTGGGAGCCAGGATTTCTGGGTTCTCCCCCTGGCTCTGGGAGGGAAGTGGAGGCTAGTGGTTAGAGCGGGGGCGGTGAGCTGGGAGCCAGGATTCCTGGGTTCTCCCCCTCGCTCTGGGAGGGAAGTGGAGGCTAGTGGTTAGAGCGGGGGGGTGAGCTGGGAGCCAGGATTTCTGGGTTCTCCCCCTGGCTCTGGGAGGGAAGTGGAGGCTAGTGGTTAGAGCGGGGGGGTGAGCTGGGAGCCAGGATTTCTGGGTTCTCCCCCTGGCTCTGGAAGGGAAGTGGAGGCTAGTGGTTAGAGCGGGGGGGGGTGAGCTGGGAGCCAGGATTCCTGGGTTCTCCCCCTGGCTCTGGGAGGGAAGTGGAGGCTAGTGGTTAGAGCGGGGGTGATGAGCTGGGAGCCAGGATTCCTGGGTTCTCCCCCTGGCTCTGGGAGGGAAGTGGAGGCTAGTGGTTAGAGCGGGGGGGGGGGTGAGCTGGGAGCCAGGATTCCTGGGTTCTCCCCCTGGCTCTGGGAGGGAAGTGGAGGCTAGTGGTTAGAGCGGGGGGGGGGTGAGCTGGGAGCCAGGATTCCTGGGTTCTCCCCCTGGCTCTGGGAGGGAAGTGGAGGCTAGTGGTTAGAGCGGGGGGGGGGTGAGCTGGGAGCCAGGATTCCTGGGTTCTCCCCCTGGCTCTGGGAGGGAAGTGGAGGCTAGTGGTTAGAGCGGGGGGGTGAGCTGGGAGCCAGGATTCCTGGGTTCTCCCCCTGGCTCTGGGAGGGAAGTGGAGGCTAGTGGTTAGAGCGGGGGGGGGAGCTGGGAGCCAGGATTCCTGGGTTCTCCCCCTGGCTCTGGGAGGGAAGTGGAGGCTAGTGGTTAGAGCGGGGGGGTGAGCTGGGAGCCAGGATTCCTGGGTTCTCCCCCTGGCTCTGGGAGGGAAGTGCAGGCTAGTGGTTAGAGCGGGGGGGTGAGCTGGGAGCCAGGATTCCTGGGTTCTCCCCCTGGCTCTGGGAGGGAAGTGGAGGCTAGTGGTTAGAGCGGGGGGGTGAGCTGGGAGCCAGGATTTCTGGGTTCTCCCCCTGGCTCTGGGAGGGAAGTGGAGGCTAGTGGTTAGAGCGGGGGCGGTGAGCTGGGAGCCAGGATTCCTGGGTTCTCCCCCTCGCTCTGGGAGGGAAGTGGAGGCTAGTGGTTAGAGCGGGGGGGTGAGCTGGGAGCCAGGATTCCTGGGTTCTCCCCCTGGCTCTGGGAGGGAAGTGGAGGCTAGTGGTTAGAGCGGGGGGGGGGTGAGCTGGGAGCCAGGATTCCTGGGTTCTCCCCCTGGCTCTGGGAGGGAAGTGGAGGCTAGTGGTTAGAGCGGGGGGGGTGAGCTGGGAGCCAGGATTCCTGGGTTCTCCCCCTGGCTCTGGAAGGGAAGTGGAGGCTAGTGGTTAGAGCGGGGGGGGGTGAGCTGGGAGCCAGGATTCCTGGGTTCTCCCCCTGGCTCTGGGAGGGAAGTGGAGGCTAGTGGTTAGAGCGGGGGTGATGAGCTGGGAGCCAGGATTCCTGGGTTCTCCCCCTGGCTCTGGGAGGGAAGTGGAGGCTAGTGGTTAGAGCGGGGGGGTGATGAGCTGGGAGCCAGGATTCCTGGGTTCTCCCCCTGGCTCTGGGAGGGAAGTGGAGGCTAGTGGTTAGAGCGGGGGGGGGGTGAGCTGGGAGCCAGGATTCCTGGGTTCTCCCCCTGGCTCTGGGAGGGAAGTGGAGGCTAGTGGTTAGAGCGGGGGGGGGGTGAGCTGGGAGCCAGGATTCCTGGGTTCTCCCCCTGGCTCTGGGAGGGAAGTGGAGGCTAGTGGTTAGAGCGGGGGGGGTGAGCTGGGAGCCAGGATTCCTGGGTTCTCCCCCTGGCTCTGGGAGGGAAGTGGAGGCTAGTGGTTAGAGCGGGGGCGGTGAGCTGGGAGCCAGGATTCCTGGGTTCTCCCCCTGGCTCTGGGAGGGAAGTGGAGGCTAGTGGTTAGAGCGGGGGGGTGAGCTGGGAGCCAGGATTCCTGGGTTCTCCCCCTGGCTCTGGGAGGGAAGTGGAGGCTAGTGGTTAGAGCGGGGGCGGTGAGCTGGGAGCCAGGATTCCTGGGTTCTCCCCCTGGCTCTGGGAGGGAAGTGGAGGCTAGTGGTTAGAGCGGGGGGGTGAGCTGGGAGCCAGGATTCCTGGGTTCTCCCCCTGGCTCTGGGAGGGAAGTGGAGGCTAGTGGTTAGAGCGGGGGGGTGAGCTGGGAGCCAGGATTTCTGGGTTCTCCCCCTGGCTCTGGGAGGGAAGTGGAGGCTAGTGGTTAGAGCGGGGGCGGTGAGCTGGGAGCCAGGATTCCTGGGTTCTCCCCCTCGCTCTGGGAGGGAAGTGGAGGCTAGTGGTTAGAGCGGGGGGGTGAGCTGGGAGCCAGGATTTCTGGGTTCTCCCCCTGGCTCTGGGAGGGAAGTGGAGGCTAGTGGTTAGAGCGGGGGGGTGAGCTGGGAGCCAGGATTTCTGGGTTCTCCCCCTGGCTCTGGGAGGGAAGTGGAGGCTAGTGGTTAGAGCGGGGGGGTGAGCTGGGAGCCAGGATTTCTGGGTTCTCCCCCTGGCTCTGGGAGGGAAGTGGAGGCTAGTGGTTAGAGCGGGGGTGATGAGCTGGGAGCCAGGATTCCTGGGTTCTCCCCCTGGCTCTGGGAGGGAAGTGGAGGCTAGTGGTTAGAGCGGGGGTGATGAGCTGGGAGCCAGGATTCCTGGGTTCTCCCCCTGGCTCTGGGAGGGAAGTGGAGGCTAGTGGTTAGAGCGGGGGTGATGAGCTGGGAGCCAGGATTCCTGGGTTCTCCCCCTGGCTCTGGGAGGGAAGTGGAGGCTAGTGGTTAGAGCGGGGGGGGGTGAGCTGGGAGCCAGGATTCCTGGGTTCTCCCCCTGGCTCTGGGAGGGAAGTGGAGGCTAGTGGTTAGAGCGGGGGGGGGGTGAGCTGGGAGCCAGGATTCCTGGGTTCTCCCCCTGGCTCTGGGAGGGAAGTGGAGGCTAGTGGTTAGAGCGGGGGGGGGGGTGAGCTGGGAGCCAGGATTCCTGGGTTCTCCCCCTGGCTCTGGGAGGGAAGTGCAGGCTAGTGGTTAGAGCGGGGGGGGGGGGGTGAGCTGGGAGCCAGGATTCCTGGGTTCTCCCCCTGGCTCTGGGAGGGAAGTGCAGGCTAGTGGTTAGAGCGGGGCAGGCTGGGGGCCCGGACGCCTGCGGTCTCTCTGGGCACTGGGAAGGGAGTGGGGGCCAGTGGTTAGAGCTGGGGGGTCGGCTTGGGGCCGGGGAGTCCCAGGCTGCCCCCCACGGGGGGTTTTGGGGTGCTGCGCTGGGCCTGCCCTCGGGGTTCCCAGCCGGGGGGTGCTCGGTGGTGACGTGCTCCTCTCTTTGCTGCAGTCCCGGCGCCCGCAGAGGAAGTCCCTGTACGAGAGGTGAGTGGGCGTCAGACCCTCCCGTCGCGGGTCCCCGGCCCCCTCCCCATGAGCCAGCCCCCCGCACTCAGCCCGGCCGGCTGGGACCCAGCGCCTGCCCTGACCCCTCCCGCCCCCGCAGCTTCGTGAGCTCCAGCGAGCGCCTGCGGGACCCCGAGAAGGAGCCGGAGGAGGAGCGGGACCCCGAGAGGGAGAGGGAGCGGGAGCCGGAGCGCGCCGAGGGGCTGCGGACCTTCGAGTGGGACTACGACCGGGAGCACGAGCGGGACCACAGCCGGGAGAGGGACCGCGAGCGGGACGGCGGCTTCCGCCGTAGGCACCCCACGGGGCTGGGCACAGGGCAGCTGGGTCCTCCCCGGCTCTGCAGGGGAGCAGGGGCTAGTGGGTAGAGCGGGGGGGGGGGGGGAGGCTGGGAGCCAGAATTCCTGGTTCTCTCCCTGGCTCTGGGAGGGAAGTGGGAGCTAGTGGGTAGAGCAGGGAGGGGCTGGGAGCCAGGAGGCCCAGCTCTGGGAGGGAAGTGGGGGCTAGTGGTTAGAGCAGGGAGGGGCTGGGAGCCAGGACGCCCAGCTCTGGGAGGGAAGTGGGGACTAGTGGTTAGAGCGGGGAGGGGCTGGGAGCCAGGACGCCCAGCTCTGGGAGGGCAGTGGGGGCTAGTGGTTAGAGCAGGGAGGGGCTGGGAGCCAGGACGCCCAGCTCTGGGAGGGCAGTGGGGGCTAGTGGTTAGAGCAGGGAGGGGCTGGGAGCCAGGACGCCCAGCTCTGGGAGGGCAGTGGGGGCTAGTGGTTAGAGCAGGGAGGGGCTGGGAGCCAGGATGCCCAGCTCTGGGAGGGCAGTGGGGGCGAGTGGTTAGAGCAGGGAGGGGCTGGGAGCCAGGAGGCCCAGCTCTGGGAGGGCAGTGGGGGCGAGTGGTTAGAGCAGGGAGGGGCTGGGAGCCAGGACGCCCAGCTCTGGGAGGGCAGTGGGACTAGTGGTTAGAGCAGGGAGGGGCTGGGAGCCAGGAGGCCCAGCTCTGGGAGGCAGTGGGGGTTAGTGGTTAGAGCAGGGAGGGGCTGGGAGCCAGGACGCCCAGCTCTGGGAGGGCAGTGGGGGTTAGTGGTTAGAGCAGGGAGGGGCTGGGAGCCAGGACGCCCAGCTCTGGGAGGGCAGTGGGGGTTAGTGGTTAGAGCAGGGAGGGGCTGGGAGCCAGGACGCCCAGCTCTGGGAGGGCAGTGGGGGCTAGTGGTTCGAGCAGGGAGGGGCTGGGAGCCAGGAGGCCCAGCTCTGGGAGGGCAGTGGGGGCTAGTGGTTCGAGCGGAGCGGGGGGGCTGGGCACAGGATGCCTGGATCCTTGCCGGGCTCCGGGGGCTGGGCGCCGGGACGCCCGTGGGTCGCACTCCGGAGGCAGGGGGCTCCCGGCGGCTCTGAGCCGGCTCTGACCCCAGCAGGGTCTGACTCCTTCCCGGACCGGCGGGCCCCGCGCAAGGGGAACACGGTGTACGTCTACGGCACCGACATGACCCAGAGCCTCCTGCGCGGCGCCTTCTCCCCTTTGGCACCATCATCGACCTCTCCATGGACAACCCCCGCAAGTAAGGGCGGAGCCAGGGCAGGAGGGTGGGCGGGGCTGGGGGGATGAGGGGCGGGGCTTGGCTGAAGCAGGGAGGGCAGAGTTAAGGGGGAATCGGGGAGTAGCTAACATGGTTCTGTTCCAGAACAGAGAGGGGCGGGGCTGGATGGAAGGGGGAGGAGCTAAAGGGGGGCTGGATGGAAGGGGGAGGAGCTAAAGAGGGGCGGGGCTGGGTGGAAGGGGGAGGAGCTAAAGAGGGGCGGGGCTGCAGCACGGGTGGGGTTGGGTCCAGTGACTCCCCTTTCACCTCTTCCTCCCCCCCCCCCCCCCCAGCTGCGCCTTCGTCACATATGAGAAGATGGAGTCAGCAGATCAGGCCATTGCTGAGGTACAGCCCCTCCCCCCCGCCCCTCCCTGCAGCTGGCTCTGGGGTGGGGGCTGGGTACACAGGGACCCCTCGCCCGGCGCTGGGATGCAGCTGGCTCTGGGGTGGGGGCTGGTTACAGGGGGACCCCTCGCCCGGCGCTGGGATGCGGCTGGCTCTGGGGTGGGGGGCTGGTTCCACGGGGACCCCTCGCTCAGCACTGGGATGTGGCTGGCTCTGGGGTGGGGGCTGGATACACGGGGACCCGGCGCTGGGATGCGGCTGGCTCTGGGTGGGGGCTGGGTACACGGGGACCCCTCGCCCGGCGCTGGGATGCGGCTGGCTCTGGGGTGGGGGCTGGTTACACGGGGACCCCTCGCCCGGCGCTGGGATGCGGCTGGCTCTGGGGTGGGGGCTAGTTACATGGGGACCCAGCGCTGGGATGCGGCTGGCTCTGGGGTGGGGCAGGGGGCTGGTTACACACGGATAGTTCCCTGAAGACGTCCACTCCACGGGCAGCGGCAGTCAGAAAGCAAACAGGATGTTCGGAGTCATTGAAAAAGGGCCAGAAAACAAGGCAGAGAATCCCTTCTGGCCGCTGCGTAGATGCGTGAGCCGCCCACAGCCGGAGTGCTCCGCACCGGTGCGGTCACCTCCTCTCAAAGATACTGGCACTGGGAAAGGTTCAGAAGAGGGCAAGTAACCAGGCCCCGTGTGAGGAGAGATTCGAGATTTGGACTTGTGAGCTTGGGAAAGAGGAGAGGAGAGGAGAGGTGCTAGAGGGCTGGAAAAGTATGCTGGGGGGGAGAAAGTGAATAAAGAAAAGTCATTTAATTGTTTCCATAATATAAGAACTAGGGGCCGCACAACGACATGAACAGGCAGCAGGTTTAAAACAAAGCAAAGGACGTTTTTCTTCACTCGCTGCAGGGTTAACCTGTGGAACTCCTCGCCAGAGGAGGTTGTGAAGACCAGGATTTTAACAGGGTTGGAGAAAGAGCTAGATAGATTCATGGAGGTTGGATCCCTCAACGGCCGGTAGCCAGGCAGGGCAGGGAGGGGTCCCTGGCCTCTGTGGGTCAGGCTGGGAATGGGCGACAGGGGAGGGCTCCCTGGGTGGTTCCCTGTTCTGTCCCTTCCCTCTGGGGCTCCAGGCAGTGGCCACTGTGGGCAGCCAGGACACTGGGCTGAAGGGACCTTCGGTTCTTATGACCCCCTCGCCCGGCGCTGAGATGCGGCTGGCTCTGGGGTGGGGTGGGGGCCTAGGAACAGCCGCATAGAACGGGCCAGTCCCACGGTTTAGGTGGCCCCTCTGGGGTCTCATCAGCGCCCTTTCTCCCCCCAGCTGAACGGGGCCGTGGTGGAGGACGTGCAGCTGAAAGGTCAGCATCGCCCGGAAGCAGCCCATGCTGGACGCCGCCACAGGGAAATCCGTCTGGGGGTCGCTGGGTGAGGGATGGCCGCCTGGGCCCTCTTTGGCGGGAGGGAGGGGGCGGGGGGGCTAGGACCCCCTGGGGACGCCCAGAGGCAGGGGGGTTGGAAGTGGGGGAGACGGGGGGCTGCCTAGGATGCCGGAGGTTACTGAGAGGCAGGGGGTGGAAGTGGGGAGCGGGGGCTTGGACCCTTGGGTTGCCCAGAGGCGGAGGGCTAGGGCCCTTGGGGTTGCCCAGAAGTGGAGGGGTTGGAAGGGGGCTAGGGCCCTTGGGGTTGCCCAGAGGCGGAGGGGTTGGAAGGGGGGTGGGGGGCTTGGAGCCCGGGGGTCGCCCAGAGGCGGGGGGTGGAAGTGGGGGGCCAGGCTGCAGGGGCGGTTCCGTCCCCCCCCCCCTAACCCCCCCGTCCCCCCCCCAGCGGTGAAGAACAGCGCCAAGGGGTCGCACCGGGACAAGCGCTCGCAGGTGGTCTACAACGAGGACCTGTTCTGAGCTGCCGGCGCCGGAATAAAGCGGCGGAGCCGGCGCCCGAGCCGCGTGTTTATTTCCGGGGGGGCGGGGGGGGCTCACAGGAAGCCCAGCCCCTCCTCGGCCAGCTGCTCCCGCAGCCAGGGCAGCACGGTGAAGAGGTTGAGGTGGAAGTCGCGGGCGTGGGCCGGCGCCTGCTTCTGCCGCTGCTTGCAGACGTCCACCACGCCCCAGCTGATCACGCCCACCTGGGGGGAGGGAGAGGTGGGTAGGGCAGGCGGGGGGGGGGGCCCGGCCGGCGGGGGGGGGGGGGGGCAGGGCACTCACCTGGACGTAGCGTTTGCCTTTGGCGATGATGAGCGGGCCCCCCGAGTCGCCTGCGGGAGGAGGAAGGGGGTCAGGAGGGGGGTAGCAGGATCAGGGTCCCATGGGGGCCAGCGGGGGATCGCCGAGGGCAGGGGGACCCAGGCTGGGGGGCCTGTGAGCTCACGGGCCGGGGGGCATTGGGGAACCCCTGGGGGCAGAGGGATGGTGGCCCCGAGGGCAGGAAGACCCAGGCCAGGGCTCGGGTAGGGGGAGTGTTGGGGGGAGCCCAAGGGCGGAGAGACCCAGGCCACAGTGTTTCAGGGGGATCCCCCTGGCTGGGGGGAAATTTTAGGGGGAATCCCCAAGGTTGGGGGATGGGGCTCGGGCCCGTGGGGGAGATCCCTGAAGGAGGAGGGGGGTTCAGGGGCCCCGGGGGGATCCCCGAGGGCGGAGGAAGGGGGCTGGGCCCCTGGGGGGATCCCCGAGGGCGGAGGGGGGGATCCCGGGCCCCTGGGGGGGATCCCCGAGGGCGGAGGGGGGGAGGGATCCCGGGGGGCGCTGGGGCTCAGGGCCGGTGGGGGGATCCCGGGCCCCTGGGGGGGATCCCCGAGGGCGGAGGGGGGGGGATCCTGGGCCCCAGGGGGGATCCCCGAGGCGGACGAAGGGGGCTGGGCCCCTGGGAGATCCCTGAGGGCAGAGGAGGGGGGGATCCCGGGCCCCTGGGGGGGATCCCCGAGGGCGGAGGGGGGAGGGATCCCGGGGGCGCCGGGGCGGCCCTCACCCTTGCAGGTGTTGGGGTCCACGACGGGGTCGATGCCGCCGGTGCAGAGGAAGCGGGGCGTCACCACCTGGCTGACGTCCGTCACGTTGACGTAGATGGAGGCTTTCTTGGCGTCCGCCTCGCAGGCCGATTTCTGGGGGCAGAGGCAGGCTGAGCCCCCCTACGGCCCCCCCCCCCTGGGGTCCCCACCCGGCCAGGGGCTGCCGCCGTCCCCACGGAGCCCCGGCTCAGCCTGGCACCTCTGCGCCCCTCCCATGGGGCCGGGGGCCCCCCCCGCCAGCGGGGTCCCTCAGTCCCTCACCTTCACCCCGTTCTTAATGTGCACGGTTTGCCGCTGCAGCGTCTTTCTTTTGGGACTGCGGGTCCTTCCCCTCGTGCAGGAACAGCGCCTGCACCTCGCCCGCCGTCAGCAGCAGCCGCTCTGCGGAGCAGGGAGACGGGTGGGATGGGGGGCGGGCAGGGGGCAGGGGCAGGACGGGGGCGGGCAGGGGGCAGGGGCAGGACGAGGGTGTGGGCAGGGGGGCAGGGGGCAGGACGGGGGGTGAGGGGGGATTCAGCTCTTACCGTGGTCCTTGCAGGTGGTCTGCGGGTGGGGCTTGCGCAGGGCGCGGGTGGTGCCCTCGGTGCAGGGCAGGCAGATGGGGCTGTGGGGCAGCAGAGGGCAGGGGTCAGTGGGGGAGCAGCAGGAGGCCGGAGGGAACAGGGGCAGGAAGGGCAGGGACCAGTGGGGGCAATAGGAGGCCCTGGGGGAAGTGGCGGGGGGCAGGGGCCGGCGGGGGGCAATAGGGGGCCCCGGGGGAAGTGGGGGGGGCAGGGGCCGGCGGGGGCCCCGGGGGAAGTGGCGGGGGGCAGGGGCCGGCGGGGGCCCCGGGGGAAGTGGCGGGGGGCAGGGGCCGGCGGGGGCAATAGGGGGCCCCGGGGGAAGTGGCGGGGGCAATAGGGGGCCCCGGGGGAAGTGGCGGGGGCAGGGGCCGGCGGGGGCAATAGGGGGCCCCGGGGGAAGTGGCGGGGGCAATAGGGGGCCCCGGGGGAAGTGGCGGGGGCAGGGGCCGGCGGGGGCAATAGGGGGCCCCGGGGAAGTGGCGGGGGCAATAGGGGGCCCCGGGGGAAGTGGCGGGGGCAGGGGCCGGCGGGGGCAATAGGGGGCCCCGGGGGAAGTGGCGGGGGGCAGGAGCCGGCGGGGGGCAATAGGGGGCCCCGGGGGAAGTGGCGGGGGGCAGGGGCCGGCGGGGGCAATAGGGGCCCCGGGGGAAGTGGCGGGGGGCAGGGGCCGGCGGGGGCAATAGGGGGCAGGGGCCGGCGGGGGCAATAGGGGGCCCCGGGGGAAGTGAGCGGGGGGCAGGGGCCGGCGGGGGCAATAGGAGGCCCCGGGGGAAGTGGCGGGGGGCAGGGGCCGGCGGGGGCAATAGGAGGCCCCGGGGGAAGTGGCGGGGGGCAGGGGCCGGCTGGGGGCAATAGGGGGCCCCGGGGAAGTGGCGGGGGCAGGGGCCGGCGGGGGCAATAGGGGGCCCCGGGGGAAGTGGCGGGGGGCAGGGGCCGGCGGGGGCAATAGGGGGCCCCGGGGGAAGTGGCGGGGGGCAGGGGCCGGCGGGGGCAATAGGGGGCCCCGGGGGAAGTGGCGGGGGCAGGGGCCGGCGGGGGCAATAGGGGGCCCCGGGGGAAGTGGCGGGTTCAATAGGGGGCCCCGGGGGAAGTGGCGGGGGCGGGGGCCGGCGGGGGCAATAGGGGGCCCCGGGGGAAGTGGCGGGGGCAGGGGCCGGCGGGGGCAATAGGGGGCCCCGGGGGAAGTGGCGGGGGGCAGGGGCCGGCGGGGGCAATAGGGGGCCCCGGGGGAAGTGGGGGGCGGGGGCAGGGGCGCGGGGGCCCCACTCACCGGGCCGT